>NC_056719.1:14180594-14480594 GCF_018831695.1 Puntigrus tetrazona
CTGAAGAGGAAGTTACTCAACCTAGGAAATATTATAAGGTTTTAATTATTTATTTATTTACATTTTATTACTATTATTATTTTTAAAAAATATCTTGAAACTGATTTTTGCCTGTCTGTCTTTTGTAAAAATGAAGCAAACAGACATTATTCTTTTGCTCATGTTCGTGTTGATGGAATAGAGTATGGCAGGTTGTGCTGCAAAGTTTAGTTATTATAGTATGTTTTGTCATTTTATCACAACATCAGATTCATTGAATAGATCTGAGGTTTATTCACCAATTCACTTTGTGTATTTCTTATAATCATCTGTGTACTTCTTTTTAGGATAAATATGTAATATACTGTGTATATGTATGTATATATGTGTATATGTGTGTATATGTGTGTATATATATATATATATATATATATATATATATATATACACACACACACATATATATTAGAATCTTTGCCTTTTATTTGGTTATTATGAATAATTAGTTGTTCATTTTATTTATTTTGTAGGAAAAGCAAAGTCAAACTGCTGGAATGCTGGGCAAAGGGTGCACATATATAAATAAAACATTTTAGGTGGATGCAGTGCAGTTTGACGTGAAAAGAATCAAGAAAAAAACATGGGAACACTAAAGCTATTCACATTATATATGTCCCTCTCTGTTTTCATTTCCTCATCTAGTGCATTTTCCTTAAAGAACTGCACAATCAGTACTCCCCTAAAAGTCATCCAACCGAAAGTACTTTGCTACAAAATGGGCTTTTTCAGAATTCCACAGGTACCTAGAAAAACACGGATTTTAGATGTTTCCTTCAATGCTTTCTCACAGATCCAGACCGGGGACTTCAATCATTTGTCAGACTTACAGGACTTGAACATATCCAACAATAAGATCTCGCGGATTCAAGAGGGTGCACTTGACAATCTCTCTAATTTATCTCATCTCAATCTGGCCAGCAACAGACTACAAGGAATCTCTAGAGGTATGCTACATGGCTTAACAAATCTGATGGAACTACGTCTGGATTACAACTACATACAAGACATTGAAGAGTCATCGTTCAGCACCCTGCAGAATTTAAAGGTGTTAAACCTAACAAAAAACCGCCTCTATTATATTGAGAAAATCAAGCCGGTTCTCGCGTCACCATATTTGGAGGAACTGTACATTGGAAGTAACCATTTTGCTGCCTTCAACTCAAATAAAATGTCAACAAAGCCCTTGTCATTAAAAAAACTGGATTTTTCCAACAATCCTTTGGCAACATTTCAGCTCACTGACAATATATTTCCATCTCTCAGTCACCTTGATTTATCTTATTGTGGTCAAAACGGAACCATGTCATGGAACGCCACAGAAAAGACATTCTTTACCTCAGTGAAAACATTATACTTCATGGATGTTCATATGTCAGACCAGAATGCTTCTAATGTGCTTAAGAGCTTCAAGAATTTCTTGAATAAAATCAGGTTTAATGCAAACGTTGCGTTGAACAAGACTAACCTTCTGCTCAACGCATGTTCTCCAGTGTTACAAGTTGTACGGTTAAATTCTAACAAAATAAATAAGCTCACCGATCGCATGTTTGATCCCTGTTCTAACTTGACAGAATTAGATTTAGGAAATAACGAAATATCCAAGTTAACAAAGAGTATGTTCAGAGGATTTACACAACTAAAAACGCTGCGTTTGCAAATCAACAAACTAACTCGAATAACAAACTCTTTTCAAACGCTCTTCACTCTCGAGTTCATAGATCTCAGCAGAAACAACATCAACATGCTCACTTGTGATGACTTTGCCAATTTAACGCAGGTGAAAACTCTGTACTTGTACGGTAACAAAATCTCAGTCATTAGTTTCTGTTTTTTCAAGGACCTGAGTAGTCTTGAGGTCCTCAAGCTTGGAACAAACCATCTGTTAAAGATCGGTGATGCTTTCACCAAAGGGCCACATTCATTGTTGGAACTTCAACTTAATTTTAATAAGCTAAGCAAAATCGAAAAGCACACTTTTAGGAATCTGTCACAGCTGAAGATTTTGTGCTTACAAGACAATCAGATTTCTGTCATCGAAGACCATGCATTCGAAGGACTGAATAACCTAACGTCTTTGTTCCTGTCATCAAACAAAATATCATCTAAAACATTAACCAAACAGCATAATACGTTCACAGGCATGCCCAACCTCAAAAATCTAGATTTGTACGCCAACAGCATTTTATTTACCGATGAAAAATTGAAATACCCTCTTTTTAAAGACCTGAAGCAACTCAGAGTATTGACCTTGCACAGTCAACGTCGCGGAATTGGCATAATACCCTCAAATCTACTTCAAGGTTTATCCTCCTTGGAAATGTTTTACGTTGGGAATACGAATCTAGCCCATCTGAGTCCTGATACATTCCAGTCTAACCCCGAGCTCTGGTTTTTGGATCTCTCTAAAAATGCACTGTCTGAAGACCACTCGATCCCAGCTGAGTTGTTCCACCCCATTCCGAAGCTTACCAAACTCATCCTTTCGAGAACGCAGCTTCGCTCGCTGAACTTCCTGTTGAAGGCAAATCTCTCCCGCCTTTCAACCTTAAAAGCTTGTGGCAATGAGATTGACACGATCAACCAATCTCTGATTCAGTCACTGCCTCGACTAGAGCTCCTCGACTTGAAGAAAAACACGTTCACTTGTGATTGTACCAATGAATTCTTCATCAACTGGGCCAAGAATAGTAATTCTACTCAGGTGGTTTATTTGAACAGGTACATGTGTAGCTATCCTAGTTCCTTACGAGGAATGAGCTTGTCTGCATTCAACACTGAATCCTGCACCTTGAAAACCGACTTCATCTGCTTTCTTTGCAGCAGTATTGTGGTCATTCTCACCCTCCTTTCGTCATTCGTCTGGCATTTTCTGCGCTTTCAGGTGGTTTACGCATACTACCTCTTCTTAGCTTTCCTTTACGACAACAAAAAGAAGCAAGGTTTGACATTTCAGTATGATGCCTTCATTTCCTACAATGCCAAAGACGAGCCTTGGGTAATGGAGGAACTTATTCCCAAATTAGAAGGAGAACAGGGCTGGAGACTGTGCCTTCACCACCGAGATTTTGAACCAGGGAGGCCAATAATAGACAATATCATTGATGGCATCTACAGCAGCCGCAAGACCATCTGCCTGATCACTAGGAGCTATTTGAAGAGCAACTGGTGTTCAAGTGAGGTCCAAGTGGCGAGCTTCAGACTCTTTGATGAGCAGAAGGATGTGCTGATTCTGGTGTTCATGGAGGACATCCCCACACATCAGCTCTCTTCGTATCACAGGATGAGGAAACTGGTGAAGAAACGAACCTACCTCCGCTGGCCAAAACCTGGAGAAGACACTAAGGTCTTCTGGCAAAAGCTAAAAATGGCTTTAGAAACCAAAGATGGTCGTAAATCAGATCACAAGATGATTCTGTGAGGGTATTAGAATGGCACTGTATACACTCTTAGAAAATATAGGTACAAAGTGTCATCACATTTGTATCCTTTAAGTATTAATATATACTAATACATACCTTTTAAAAGGTTTCTCCACCCCAACATAAAAACTGTGTTATTAATCACTTACCCATATGTATGCCATCTTACTTTCCAGTCCTGATTTTCATCTAAAATATCTTAAATTGTGTTTCAAAAATAAACAAGTCTTTTATGGGTTTGAAACGACACAAGTGATTGAAGAAAAATCTTTTTGGAGAATCAATATGGACTTTTTAGGTACAAAACATTTGGAGACTGTACTTTTTTTCTTATGCTATTTTCTATTTTTTTTGAGCAAACTGTATTTTTGTGCAATTTTATTATGTTTTAAAATGTAATTTAATTTAAAATAGCTGTTGTCTACTACTCAAAATTTCATTAATTACAAAGCTGAATTTTCAGTATCATCACTATAGAGTTTAGTGACACGATTCATATTTCTTACTATTATCTGTAAAAAGCTTTGCTTAATATTTTGTGGATCCTTTTGATTGGACAATTTATTTCAAACAGGAATCTTTCCTGTCACTTGATCAGTTTAACACTGTACATCCTTGTGAAAAGGTAATAATTTATTAAAAACAAAATGTTATTTGCCTCAAACTTTTACAGCATATGGATTTGTATTTTTATTTTAAAATTATTTGGAGAGCTCCTGTAAATATAAATACAATAATATGTACCTTACTTTAAAATGTTTGATGACTGAACAGTATCTTTAGTCAGCATGTTTGAAACTGTCCAAGTGAAGAAGATCTCAGTAGGGGTCATTGTGGGCTGATGTTTGGCCCACACACTGGACCCCCTGATTGCTAGACACGGGGGTGGAAAGGGTCAAGTAATAATGGCCCATTCTCTAATTTTATCAGATCAACATCGTATTGTAATTGCATGTAAAGCCAGGATAACACCTGAAAATTTACAAGAAATGGTCTGTTTATATGAAGGGAACTACTCTCACAAGGGTTGTGTTGGTCATGCATTACCAAAAGTTTATCAAAACTATAGAACTGTAAAGAACTACCGAAACCTTACAGACTGCAGCTGAACTAGAGCACATTTTTGTATGGAAGTAGAACAAAAGAGTGAAAACTAACCTATAAACGTTACATTTCTTTAAATTTAAAATGTAAAAGAATTTAAAAGCTTGTTTTGAATCTAGAGCATTCCTTTAACACCAAGTGATGGTAGTGTGGGAAGAGAACAGAGGGTCACAGGAGTAAAGTCAGCTTTTCTGTCTCCTGTCTTTCTGACCCTTGACCCCAGTGAGTCTCCAGCAGAAGCTGTTATAAGAGCTCTTTTGCCGACCTGTTCTGAAGGGCATGCCTGCACATTCGCTGCTTTACGCCTCCACGTTGTCCTCCATTGTCCATATCCCAGCATGTGTCCTCCGCTGGACTATACAGGAGAGGCTATTATGCTAACCGCTAAAGTGTTACAATTACAATACAATTGATTCAGTTCATACACAAACTAGTTCAGAATGTTAAGATCAGATGCTCAGCTGTTATATGGGTCTGCTGAAAAGTGTGATGGAAGTCTGATGATAGAGATCTTATAGAGACTGTTTGATTTAGTTTATTAACAGTGCACTAACCTTCAAACATACTAGCATGTAGTTAAAAGGCTGCAGTAATCATCCTTCTCTGGATGTAGATACTAATTGGTTCATAATTAGCTCATGTCTTCATGAGTTCATGTTAAAGTATTAATTCAGGTATTACATGATTATTAATGGGCAATTATTGTAATGTGTTATTGTTAAAGGTACAAAAGTGTCACATCTGTACCTTTTAAATATGTTTTCTGTTGAGATTCTGTTCTTTTACTAATATGCTGTTATTAAATGAAAGAACCAGAACAGGAGAACTGTAGGAACATCTCAGTCTCAAAGTTTTTGTAGCTTGGATCATCACATAATTGTAAGCTTTGTGTGTGTGTGTGTTTTACAACTATAGGGTGAGGGAATGTACAGTATGTTGTGGATCAATTCATATCTTGAAATAATCATAAATTGACAATTTAGCGAATAAACGGTCACACACAATCCTTGAGAAGTCCTTCTAATATGCTGAGTGAGTCCTCAAAAACATTCATGATAATCAGTGTTGAAAACAATTGTGCTACTTAATACTTTGTAGATATCTTAATAGAAACTTCAAAAGAACATTATTTATTGTTATTCTCTCTATCTATCTATCTTTACTTTTCATCCAATACAGCTGCATGTGTTGAATTTATCATGTTTTATATACGCATATTATTTTCTGAACTATAACCTAAATATAATTAAATCAGTAGTGGTTTTCTTTAGTGTCAAAGACTGATACATTGGTACAGTTTACTTAAGTAGTCATCCACTAATTAATCCCCAGGGTCTTGGTTTTCAGTAGTTCATTTAGTTTCCATGGAAAAACTGTAATCACATGCTAGAGAAGTCATGTGAGAAGAGCAAAGGAAATGACTTCACCTGTTCACTTCCTAAAGGTGAACTCAGATGATATTTTCATGCCCTTTGACCAGTGAGACAACAAGGGAAATAGACCTAATGGGGCATGGAAAACAAAAACACAGCCTTTTATTGCTCATATTAGTCTCCACCTCTCCTTCACACCTCGGAGTTTCCATTAGTGTGTGAAAACATTTACAATGCAAAGCCTGGTCCTCCGTTATGCTACGTTACTGGACAAAACTTTTTGCTCCCATAAACAAACACATCCTCTTTGTCTTAAAGTAATAAAAATGACAACCGGAGTCAAAATATGTTCTTCAAAAATGTACTATTATTCAATTTACACAAATATAAATATGATTGAGGTGATTCCAAAAAATATAAAAACAGCAAAGCCTTTAGGCAGTGACAAATATTCTACAATGGAGTACAATGGAGTAGTGTGAAATCAATCCCTGAGAAGCAATTATATTTATAGCGTCTTTTGGGATCACTTTTATGTGCAAGTCCATGCATTGAAATAGAAAGACCATATTGATGTTGTGAAAAAAAATGTCAATTTACACAGTGATGTGAAGATTTTCTTTTAGAATATGGTATACATTTCAAATCTCAAAGGTGTGTATAAAAAAAAAACATATCACTGATTGTCTGACTACTTGTTTTTGTTTTGCCTGAAAAGTTGACCTTACTTTAAAACAAACCATATTTTCTCATTTAATCGTATGTACAGTATCATTGAAGATTTCGCCACCTAAAACCTTTGGTGTGAAAGCTTCGGCTCAGTATTCAACCATCAAGTTCTGCCATTTTGTTCGGTCATCCATTATGGCTTAAAGGTGTAATATATCAATCACCAGTCTTCATTTGTCGCAGAATCCAGAGGCAGTTCTGCTCCTGTTGGTTCTCCATGCTGACAGGTTACCAAAGTAACCGAGAAACACAGATATCATGCACTGCTGTTGCTAAGCTGCCGAGGAAGTTCTCGCTCTGGTGCATTTGTTCACCAGGCCTGCAAAGGACACTGCAGTGACAACAGAGAACGGTTATACACTATAATGACCCATACAGACACTCAGTTTATGTATATAGAGAGAAAATATCTGTTGAAAAATCAATTCATTTATTTTACATAGGTAGCACTCAACTTCCTGAGAATGTGCAAGACTGACCTGCTTACTGGAGCCCAGGTGTGTGATGGTGCTGGTGTCCATGGTCGTGTATCGAGATGGATGGGAAAACTGGGCAGCTTCTTGTTTGGGAGAGTACACTGAAAAAAAAGACATGCAAAATGTGATTTTGCGTAGCTCTTCAGAATTTTTAGAATATGTTCTGCTGTCATAGGCAAAGCTGCAAGTGTATTTACTGTGTGACTGCGCGAAGGGCTGCTGGGAGATGTGAGCTGTGGTCAGTTGTGTCAGGCTGGTGCTCTGAGGGAACTGCATAGGCTGCAGGGTTGTGAGTCCAGACACGCTGTTGATGACGGGCACACTCTGAGACTGCGGAGATGTCAGACCTGGAAAAACATAAAAACACTGTTATCAAAGCGTTTGACAACAGTTAACGTAATACTAATCCTTTGAATCCTTTGAATCCTTTTAAGAAAAGATTTCTTAAGCAAGTGGACATTTTGAACATTTAGAGAATATACAGTGCATTCAGAAAGTATTCAGACCCTCTTCACTTTTTTCACTTTTGTTATGTTGTAGCTTTGATGCTACACTTTAAAAAAAAAAAAATCTCATTAATCTACATTCCGTACCCCGCCATTACACAGTGAATGTCTGTAAATTAAAAATAACACTTGAAATTTAGGGTTGAGGGAAAGCTGAACGGAGCAAAGTACAAAGATATCCTCAATGAGATCCTGTTCCACAGCGCTAGGACCTCAGACTGGGCCAAAGATTCACATTCCAACATGACAATGACCCTATGCACACAGCCAAGGCAACACAGGAGTGGTTTAGGGACAACTCTGTTAATGTCCTAGAGTGGTCCAGCAAAGGTTCTGATTTGAATTATATCAACGTCTCTGAAGAGACCTGAAAATGGTTGTCCACTGACGGTCCCCATCCAAGCTGACCATGCTTTAGAGGATTTGCAAAAAAAGAATGGCAGAACATCCCCCAGTTAAGTGTGCAAAGCTTGTTGTGTTATATCCAAAAACACTTCAGGGCTGTAATTGCTGCCAAAGATGCTTTAACTAAGTACTGAATTGAGGGTCTGAATACTTATGTAAACATGATTAAATAAATCGGTAAATTAAAAAGAATTCTAAAATTCAGTTTGAGGTACAGGGTTTAGATAAATGAGGGGTAGGTTAATTGTAGTATCAGGCTGCGGGTTTTGCACAAAACTGAAAAAAAGTGTATGGGGTCTGAATGCACTGTAACTTTATTATCAGAAAATTATTTTGATTGTTGTTTTAAAATTATTTGTTTTTCGATAAACTATTAGCTTTTCAATATATATAAAAAAAAATCACATTTTGGGAAACCTTGACTTAATGTATTGTTTAATGCACTTCATGTAAATGGAATATACTTTTGTATTTTTATATCAACTGGTACAAGATTATCCTATTTAAATCAATGTTATAAACATGTTAGGCCAGAATAATCAAAAGTACTCCTTAATGTGTAATGAAATAGCTTTGATTAATATATAAATAAATTGGGGTCCCTATTATATACACTTTTTGCATTTTAAGTACATTTGTAACATTGTTTTTTAGCCAAAACAATTAGATTATAACTGTTTGTGTTAAATTGAATCCCTAAACAGGATGCTTTCGCTACTGTACCTTTAAAACTTGAATGAACCAGTAAATGGACTCTGTTATGACTGTCTGACGTCTGTTTACTAGCTTAGGCAAGTTTGCAAACATGGACTTGAATGCGTGACCAATGCATAAAACGTGTTCTTGCATTACGGTGATGGTAACACACCTCAGTACTCAAGGGGGCAATAGAACGACCTTCAAACGTCTGTGTCCTTATGTTATCATTCAGGTAGCTGGCAATAAACATGTTTATAAGATCTAACTAGATCACCATGATGCTTATCGAACTATTAGTTCGGCTGTCAAAACATAGTTTATTTGAGAATTCATACCGGCATAGCGATAGAGAGCAATAGAACTAATTAAAAAGAAAAGATATTTTGTAAATTAGTGTATATTTCTCACACTTTTCAGACCAAATATCACTATTGATAAATAGTATGTTTTACCTGCATTTTGAGGAAAATATATTATTTTAGTGTCATGTATGTTAGCCTGATGATGTTTTTGTATATCCTGTGAATTATGTACCTGCAAGTACATATGGTTTTATGTTTTATGGTTATGATGAACACTTGATTCCTATTATGGCTTTCTGTGTTGCCACTGCTATTATTATGGTGGTCATTAGTACAACAGTGCAAATAAAAAAAAGTTTTTGGTAGTTTGGTAGTATATACGTATATAAATATATGTACCATAAGCACCGAAGTTGTAGCTATGCCACTGTATTTTTTTACGACATGATGAAAATTATGTGCGACATGAAGAAGGAGGAAAAAAAAGATGATCCACTCACTTTGAGCAGCCAGGCTCATAATGAGGCTCTGTGCTTGCTGATGATGATGAGACGACTGAGACAGACTGTGAATGTTGGTCAAAGTGCTCACAGGAGGCAAAACCCCACCAGAGACTGAGATCTGGACACACACACACACACACACATTTATATACAGCGTAAATGCATGTAAGTTACACAATCACAAGTCTGAACACGGTCCTTTTCTTTGGTGCAAGACGTTGTTTTGGACTGTGAGTGCGCACTAACATAACATAACAAATGTTTATTGGGGGCAATTCGCGCCAGCCATAAAAGTGAACAAACGTACTGCCTGCACATGCTAGATCAATGCTCTCTTTGACCTAGTTGAGTCAGTTTTCAAATAAAGGCGACTTTATCAATCATGTCTGTAAAATGTACATTGATCTCTGCGACTACACGCTATTTCGGGTCGAAAAAAGGGCGGGCATACTTGTCAAAGCGTGCGCATTGCGACTGCTTTATAATGTGGACGCTGAAACAGATTTTGCTTTACCATTTTGGCATCTGTCGATAGCAAGCCATGGCAGGGGTCCAGACTACCCGGAGACACCTGTTGCAATACCGATTGGTTGCTACCATGGTGACTGATGGTCGTCGAGGAAGTGACCTCACTGGTTCCTTGTTGACTGTACCTGAGTTCTGCGTTAGAAAAACATGAGAACAGTATTTTTTAATAAGCTCGCTGTGCACAAAAAAAGGTTCGTTTTGTTGTTCTGCCACACTAAAAACTGCAAGAAACTTAGAAAACCGCCAGTCGCACATACTGACCTGATTCTGTCTATCTTTATTTGACCTCTTTGTGTAGCTGTAAATGCAGCTAAAATGATAAGAGTCTGCAGTCCAAACACTGAAGGGCCTTTATCGGGCCGTCTATTCCTTAGATGCATTCTCATAAACATGCCTCAAAACTGATTATGCTAAATGTTGTGCCTTTTCTTGCTCTGGGCAAACAAATACAATCAAAGAGCTTTTGAACAGTTGGAGGTCAGTGACTGTAGCAGAACACACAGGTTGAGCAAACACGCTGTTCTCTGACTCACTCTCTTGACGTAATATTAATCCATTCGCAAACATTCTGCGGAATTCGGTCCATTTCACAGGCTGACAGTTTACAGCTTTTCAACAGAACGGTGTGCTTTTGCCGTTGTCAAAAGTTAAGCTGAAGCATTCTGATTTTACTATATGATCACTGCTTGATCCTTCTGGGTATAAATGGCCTTTTTCCAAACCGCTATCGATCTTCTGGGGGAGAGAGAGTGTGTGCTGAACACCCTCCCAGACACAAAGCTCGAACCTTGACTTGACCCTGGTTTGACCCTGAAGATTGCGGTAAGCGATTTTATGTCTTTCTATCTCACATGCGTCTGCGGGTGCGGCTGTGTGTTTTGTTCACACACTAATGGGACGAAGGAATTCCAATAAAACACACACGCTTACTGCATCTGTGAGCCTTTTTACACCTGATATTAACACTCATAACGGCAAAACATGTCTGTACTTTTTGTTAACTAAAACCATTCAAAACATTTTCGTTAGTCAAAACAGAGCTATAATGAAGTGTAATTAAATGCAAATAAGCTTAAGAGCTAAATTTACTAACTGGAAATGCATAGAAACTAAAACTGAATTGAATAAAAATGCCTTAAACAAAATAATGAGAATGATAAAAGCACATATTAAAAACCTGAAAATACTAAAAGAAAAGATGACTTGACATATATATATATATATATATATATATATGTATACACATATATATATAAACTGTGATAATAATTGATAGACACCAGAAATTTAGATAATAATATCAAGTGCGTATTTGCACAGCCACAAAATCTTACTTGAATCTGAGCTACTGTGATGGTGCTGGGTATGTGATGATGGATGAGATAAAAGGGGGTTCATGCTGTGGGGTGCGTATGTATCCATAGCCAACTTCTGTCTGAAGGCTTCCTCCTTACGCCGATTAGCGAACCAGTTGTACACACGAACTTCTGTGACCAGGTTAGATCCAAGCCCATGTGCTTTAGAGGGAGACACACCCCTCTGAACACACTCTGCCCTGAAAACAACCCACAAAATAAAGAATTGGTGCGATTTTAAACAAAATTAAGATACCAAAATACAAAATAAAATAGGAAACAAATGTAAAGTATAAAAGTATGCAAAAAACTTGCTCAAATAATTTTTTTTAATAGAATTAAATTTATAGTAGACACAGCATATGTTGCATATAACATAATAAAATGCAAAAGTAATAATAAAATAAAAAATAATATTAACAAATTTAATTAATGCTATACACACACAAACACACTCTCTCACTCAGACACACACACACACACACATATATATATATATATATATATATATATATATATATATATATATATATATATATATATATATATATATATATATATATATATATATATATTAAATAACACTCACTGTACTTACTATAGGGTTAGGGGATGAGGATTAGGGTTTGGTTTAGGGTTACGTGCATGTAATTATGCATATTTTATTTATAATAACAGTTAGTACTCTTAACATCTGTAACAAGGACACCTTAAAATAAAGTAATCAAATATTTTGAATAAAAACAAATCAATATCTATAGAAAGAGAGGGTGAAAACATTACCTGTTGCATTCCTCTACCAGCGCTTCCCTTTCTTCTTTGCTGGGGTTTTTCTGTCGTTCGTAAGCCTGATAGAGTATCTCCTGAGATGCAGGACCCCATTTGAAGCGGTTTCGTCTCATCCTCTTAGAGCCTGGCTCCCCCTCATCTCCGACTGGTGCTCCCGAACCTCCCGCGGCCCCCGAACTGGGTCCGGTATGACTGAATTCTGGGAAAAAAAACAGGACCTGATCCTGACTGCCTGAGTCACTGGGGTCAGAGCCCTGAACACGGTCGAACTCTGCGGAAATAAGAGGGGGACACGATTGGGGCAGAGTAAGGCAGAATCATGATTGATAGTGCTAGGATGGGAAGACCCATGTTAAAGGGTAAAAATGGAGAGCAGAGCTCACATGATACATACTGGCCTAGCAAAAAGTGTCCTTTAGAAATGTAGGCTATTCGGAGAAAGTAAATAACAACACATATTCTTAATCACAGTCTAAAAATTTATTAATATGTGTAATTTACTGTGACTTTGTGACTTTTAATCTAACCAAACAAAGTTTCATAAAAAAGAAGATTTAAAAAAAATGCACAAACAAGACTTTTAATATTGATTTTATATAGATTTAAAATCGGTAATTTCTATCAATTTAAAACAGCGTATACTAATGAAATATAATAAAAGACTAAATACAATACATGTTCTGCAAGTATATAAAATATATAACAACATAACAAATCATTAGAACCAGAGTAAAAACAAATAATTTGCTTTAAAATTAATAAATGTCACTTGGCATGAATTAATCTCACTAAACATTATTAACAATAAGGTAATACTTTACAATATGGCCCCAATTGTTGACTAACATTATCTAATATTGCAATATATTTGTTACAGCATTTATTAATGTCAAAGTTAATAATAAAAACAGGCACAACTTTTTAATTGATTTTTAAGGCTGAAATTAATATTGTTAATCGTTTCGTTATCGTTGTTCTTTCGCGTTAACTAACGCACTTAACTCAAATTGACAAACGGAACCTTACTGTGAAGTGTTAGAAAAAAAAAACTACTTTCTTATGTTACAGATGGTAAAGAGTCAAGCACGTTAAGGGGCTACTCACGTCTGTCGATTTCGCGCTGTTTCTGGACATACCAGGTGTAAAGCGCGGCTCGTTTGGCCGTCTTCATCGGCGTGCCCTTGTTGAGGTGCTGCGACAGATGAGACTGATTGAGCCCCGTCACGTCCACCACCTCGCGCTGAGGGATATTGTGCTGCTGCATGTAGCCTTTGACGGTGCGCGCCACGCGCCACGGGTCCTCGCTGACAAACACAGCGGCCGACGCCATTAGAAGCTTTCCCAAAAACTACGCTATTTTTAAAATTATCATTTTCCCGCCTTTATGTTTTGAACAGTCTGGCACACTAATAAACAATAGGCTAAACGTGCAGAGGTTTCAAACGGGATATAAATAACATACGCAATAACAATTCACGAAATAAAAATAGCAAAGCATTTTTAAAAAAATGTAACAATTTATCAATGAATTAGCAGCTATTTGTATTGAGAGTTAAAAACTGGAGGCTGTTTTTTTAAGAGACTTTTCCGCCTCGATACTAAGTCGGTCGGTCTTTTGGAAATAATAGGCTAAATGTTTATATGTGCATGCGATAAAGCAATGCAAAAACAACAATGTTATAATAGGCTGTTATGCACAACGTGATGTACATAGTTTAAAATATGTAAACCAATATTGGCCTATCATTTGTTCTGTTGCTTTGGCTAGCTTACGTCAATACGGTGACAAATTGACGTAATTTTATAACTCGTAATTAGGCTTTATTTGTGAAATACATTTTGTCCAGCACTCAAGTAAAACGCTTGTGATTGTTTTAACAGCTTTAAACAAAAAAAAAAATGAAAATGTCGGACGGAGCAGCCAATGTTTGTTTGGGGAAATAACCCCTCACATTAGAGAGTGCTCGAGGATGTTGATTTAAGACTATAACTTTGGACAATGAATAACTAGATATCTTTTCCCTCTATTCATACGACATTGTGTATCTTTCTGTTGATGATTTATAGAAATAAATTAATAACAACTACACGTGGTTTCGCTTTGACTTTACTGCGTAAGCTTGTCTTACGCTTTTAAAAAGAAACATTTCGATTTTTGCCTAAATTTACAAAAAAGGTTACACTGTTTAGTCGCCTTATTATAATTATCAAATTTACAATATTAAAATAAGCCCGAAGTAAGGAAAAAATAAGTGATAACCAAATTACAGCCTATGTCAAACAGGCTAATATAGGCCTACTATATCGGCAATTTCGGTAGCCGTTTGGTTTTGTCAAATCATTTTACATTTATATTTTACATGCAAAAAGTAAAAGTAGTTAAAATTTTAATATAATAATAATAATAATAATAATAATAATAATAATAATAATAATAATAATAATAATGGGATCGTTTAAGTGGTCAGACGTTACGCTACTGTTTGTTACAGCGTAACTACCGAAGATTGTACCAAGAAATAATATCCTAACTAGACACAAGGATAATTAATAGATCTTTTCATCGTCGCGCACTGGTCTTTTAGACACGACAATAAATAAATTGCAGGCCCGCTGTAATGTAGCGCGCTGACCTCAATTACCCGCATATAACAGGCCTATTCCAACAACACGCCGTTTATAAATTGAATATCTGTATCTTCACTCACGACAGCATGCGCTCGACCTCCGCGCGCTGCTCCGCCGCCTCCTCCGTGTTGAGAGACTGCAGTTCCCGCAGGATCGGCGGCGTGTCGAAGTCATCCCCGTCATCCGAGCCCTCATCGCCGGACAGTTTGCCCCCTTTACCCTGCGCGCTGGTCAGAGTCAGAAACACCGGCTTGGAGTCACCGGAGTCGCTGCCGCCGTTGACGCTCACCGGGGACAAGGGTTTTTCCATTTTTATTCCGAATTCTGCAGGACACGGGCACAAATCCTCCAGCGCCTGGACCAGCACGTCCTTAGTGACCCCCGAGTCCAACAGCGCGCTCAGGAGCTCCTGCTGAAGCGATGTCAACTTGGACACCATGTCAGTAAACATCAATCCGGTGTCGCTTAAAGTCCTCGCGCCCTCGGCAAATAGTGTGAAATTAACTTAAATGCAAAATGCCGTTTTTAAGGACTAGAAAACGCGAGACTAGAGTGTCTTTACGCAAAGTTTCGCAGTTGTCCAGAGCGCGAGCGCACCTGCTGAAGGAAGTAGTTCCACGTTCTTGCTGGGCGGAGCTGACTTTATGGTCATTGGCTGGTGCACCTTATGCAAATGATGTTTACTCCTTTATGAATATGCTAATTTTAACGAGGACTTCGTAGCTGCCATTTATTAGGTATACGTTAGGTATGCGTTTGGTACCTCTAAGGGTAACTTCTATAATATTAGGCTAATTTTTAGATTGTGAAAAAACCTACATACATTTTTAAAATAAAGAAAATTAATGTACAATAATTAATGCAAACATTGTAACAATTATATTAACATTAACGTTATTTATATTATTATTATTATTATTATTATTATTATAATAATATTAAGGGCATTTCTTAAAAAAATGTTTTGTGGTTTAAATGCATATACTTCATGGCTGTAGTTCAATTAAGACATTTAAATAATTTTTAGAAACATGCCTTTGTAAAATGCATTACTGGTGTGCATCTTAAGACAAAATAAAGGCACTGGCATGTTTTAAGATTAGTAAAGTTTCTTTAAGCTAAAAGAAATCATGTTAGTCAAGGACTTAAACATTGTCTGTGAAACTGTCAAGCTTAAACCTTTTACTCATTGAAAAACAAAATTGTTAGAGATAATTACTTAGAACTGAACTTTTTTTCTTTCTTTCCTTTTTCTTTTTTCTTTCTTTCTCCTTCTTCAAAATTAATCTCATCCAAAATAAAGCTTTTTGTTTACATAATATGTGTAATGTGTATATTTATTATGTATATATATATAAATAAAAATTAATGCAGTATGTTTTGAATATATACTGTATAATATTTTACATGTATATATATATATATATATATATATATATATATATATATATATATATATATATATATATATATATATGTGTGTGTGTGTGTGTGTGTGTGTGTGTGTGTGTGTGTGTGTGTAAAAACAACACATCATAAATATACTGAGCACACATACATATATTATGTAAATAAAATGTTTAGTTTTGGATGTGATGAATTGTCTGACAGCACTATTTTTTTAGACTGAAATAAAACTGCTATATAAAAAGATCATCATGGAACATCTTAAAGCAAATCTGCTGCTGGAACAGAATTTTAATGCACTCTCAATTTCAACCTTTCTCACACATTTTGGGGACCGGTCAGTTCTCAATGATTAACAGCAGTTAATAGCAAACTTACAGAAATTACATATTTTTTTCCAGGATGTGAAACTACTTCTCTTGTGAAAGCTGCAGTGGAGTGTGACTGTATCGGATGAATAATTTGTTCGTTTTTTTTTCTCTCTTCGGACCAGGAGGTTTTTTATGTTGTTCCTTGACACTATCAAAGGCTCTGCTGTCACCCAAACAAAGCCTCTTCCTTTTTCCTCCGCTGGTACGGCTAATTTGCCTGCAGTTCGAACCCAAAGGTATTAGGCTATGAATGTCACCAAGCCGTCAGAGTTGGTACCCACTCCCAGATATTTTGAGGCATTACAGATATATAACGCATCATACTTTTATAAGAATAGCTGGAACATGCTAAAATAGTGCATTTAGTAAAACTTTTATAAGCTGGGGGAATCAGTGACCAGAGAGATGAGTTCCGGTCAGTAAGCCGGACCTTGACTTGGACTCAAAAGGACACATAAACACAAACACAAACACGCACTTGCGCAAAACGAGAGCCTGACAGACGCAGAAAAACTCTTTCTGCGTAAACTAAATTTCTGTGTTGAGTGACGGCTGGCATTCTGAGCGATAGGTGAGGTCTCGGGGCATTTATTATCTGCGTTCGCAGTGACAGAGCTGTGTCCACAGGTGTTACACCATATAAAGACTCCGTTGATCACTCTGTTAGACATTAACCTCGGTAATCTAACCTGCATGAGCTTCCTTTTCATGATGATGAGCAATGATTATGATTGTTTTGTGTTATAAAACAGCCTAGTGTGTGAATACACACACCACACATTTTCCTATTTACATTTCCTGTAATGTTTTAGGATAAATTACAACCAAACTCAGATATTACTTTCGGACCATGATATTCATTTTTTTAAATTTTCTTATTTTTCTTTGATTTTCGCTAATTATGGTCAGTCTTGATGACATGTTTAAGGTGGGTCTAGACATTACATTATTCGCGGAGTGAGATTGATGAGCAAGTGCAGATGGTAGACTACAACTGACTGAGAGCTCTAAGCATTTGTCAAAATTAAAGCGACTGAAAGACATCAGACTCATTTCCTTTAAGGAGGCAGAGAAGCAAATGAGATCAGTTGCAGAGGAAATAAGGAGTGTGAGTGGAGCTACTCTCCCAGAACAGACTGCAAAGCCCCCCTCATAAACACTTAGAGAAACCTATCTATCTATCTATCTATCTATCTATCTATCTATCTATCTATCTATCTATCTATCTATCTGTCTGTCTGTCTGTCTGTCTGTCTGTCTGTCTGTCTATCTATCTATCTATCTATCTATCTATCTATCTATCTATCTGTATACATTTTGGGCATTTTTGAAATATAAATTGCTCTATTCACAGAAGTCTACGGAAGGCTATATTTGAAGCTCAATATATCAAAAGTGCTCAGAATGCAGATGGAACCATTTATAATTCTAAGGCAGCGATTTATTAAATTGACTTAAAAGAGACCCAAAATTTTAATTTCATCATTTAAATTCCATACTTTGTCGGAAAAAAGTTTGAGCCGTATAATGCACTTTTTAAAGATAAAGGTGCTTAAAAGGTTCATCACAGGTTTTTTAAAGAATTAACTAAGAATTCTTTCCTTGTTATAATCTGAAAAACCTTCTTTTGCCACAAAGCACCTTTTGTGAAACAGGAAGGTTCTTCAGATTTTAAAGGTTCTTTATGGAACCATTTAGACAAAAAAGATTCTTCTATGGCATTGTAAAACAAAAAAAAAACAAATATTACATTTGTTATTTCCCAAAGAATGTTAAAGACACCCCTGCGTTTAAACAACCAGTTTTATCAAGGCTAATTTTAAATAAATTTTTGTTTTGAGTCAATTTCAGTTTGCTTTTTCAGTCTGCAAACTTTTGACCCGCACTCGAAGCAAGAATCACTTGACACTTCATGTAAACCGCACAGACAGAACACCGAACAGCATCATAACGCATATCATTCAACAGCTATGAGGCTGAACTGCAGTTTTACAACACAGTAAAGAATTCACGAGTTTTTATGGAGACTTTGATGGCTCCTCAAGAGAGGTCAAAATGTGACAAACGGGCGCCGTAAATGCAAGACGGAGAATAAATGCAGGCAGAGCATGTGATGTTGGCACGCTACCAGGCCCTTTAAACGACTGAGATCTGAAACTACAGCAAATCTGAAGAACGTTCTTGATTTTTGGTTTCAGCGGTGATTCAACATCACACAATATGGTTACTCGGGTTAACTAATGCACCGCAAATCTATCATTAAGAGATAAAAGCATGTGAACATGTACTTTAATCAGAAACATCTATTAACGTTTTAAAGAGCCCCATCCAATCCTAAGAGATTTTATGGTGTTTTACGAGTCCTCTTGGGACCCCCGGCGGGGAGAGGGGGGGGATGAGGGTGAGCGCTCAGGGACAGCCGTGTCTGAATCAGCATTCCTCCCTCCCTCCCTCCCGTCAGAGACGAGTGGACTCTGCCCTGCTGAACCTCACGCTCGCTTGAGCTGCTCTTCACAGGAATCACACGTTTCGCCCTCTTCTTCATCCTGATTGCACTCCTCCTGCTGCTTTTCTCTCTCACGCCTCAGCGACCCCGAGGCCCCGGAGGGCCGAAGTCAATCAAGGTATCAGGTCAAAACTCGCGGCTAATTTCATTAAAGCTTTTTTCTTTGCTTTTGCCGTTCGGATGCTCACAGTTACTTTCCCACAGGTGATCAGTGATTTAATAATAGCAGCATATTATTGTTAATGAGCATTTTAACAAGGTTTAGGTTTAAATAAGTTGCACTGGAGCTAAATCATATAACCTTTAAGGAGTAGTAATTTTTTTACATGCAATCTGTACAAATGAAGCATGTAATTAGATTACACATATTCTAAAATACTAATAATCAGATTAGTTTTTTTAGTGATAATCATATGCATGCGAAAACGGTTTATTATATGCACGCCAAATACTAGCGTGTCACATATACGTCAGAGTCAATAAATACCACATTTTTTTTATATATTACGTACTATTTATACGCATTTCTATTAAAGCGGGCTGGTAATTCATATAATAGGTCTATGTTATTTATATAGAGTTGGTTGCCTTTCTGATTTCTCCTTTTTTATATTCCCTTTTACTATCTTTCTTTAATGTATGAACCAAGTCAACTTAAAAGTTGTTGTTTTATTTATTGTTTTTATATTGTTTTTATCATTATTAAAAATTTTATTTTTGTTATATTATGTAAATACTCACACACACTAACCAGACATTAAAGAAATGTAAGAAATTAAAGAAAGCACTGTTACTTTTAATAAAACATATATAGTTAGATAGATATTATATATATATATACACATATATATACCTTTACTCATTACTATTTTGGTTCATTACTTTGTTACAACTTTCTAACATTTAACAACCAGAAAGTGTTCAGATACTATGCGTCTATAAAGAGATGTAGTTTTTAACCTTATGATTAGCTTAATGGCTGCTAATGCAAGTTACTGATTCAGTCCTTAGAACAAGTGACCTAGAAATGTTACAGTAAAAGTTACAGTAAGACCAGTTCTTCTCAATTATATAGGTATCATGTACCAAAAAAGTTGCCTCAGGGGTCAGTAATTAGTGTCGGTAAGTCGTTTTGTAAAAAAAAAAAAATAATAAGATTTAGTAATCATGATTCACTTTTTCACAGGGTTTAACCACAATATTCCTGCTGCGCGCATATGCAGAAACCCAATCACAGCCCTAGTCTTAACATTATAAAACAACACACCAAGAAACCCAGCAAACCGGTTTTCTAAATAAATTTCAGAGCGTGAGATGTCAATATAGTTGTAGCTAAATTAAAGTAAACTGTACATGTTGATAATTTGCTAAAACGGGGTGAGGAAAAATGTCTGAAATGCTTTAACACCCTAACTGCATATAAAATTACAGCATATTGCTTTATTAATGTCTGCATTAGTTATACTGTCATAACAGTGTGTATGAAAATAGTGTAATATACTGCCGAAGCTTTAGTAGAAGAAAAATGCGAATGAAAACTACCCTTTTTATTTAATAAAATTTTTTATTTCACTTTACATTCTGTACACACATGTACATCAAGTGTGTCCGCAAATAATGATTTTAATTTCCTGGAATGACTCTTAAGTCTACAAGTAATAATGTTTTTTATTTGTTTTTTTGCTGTATATCCCTTAAAGTAAAATTAATTAGTGAAATCAGGAACCGTTTACCCACCCAAAAAAAATAATAATAAAAATAAAAACATATACATATATATATGTACTCACCGACATGCCATTTAAGACACAAATTAATTTATTTCTTTATTGTAACAGATTTGAAGAAATTTTGCATGACATTATTTTTTAACATAAGAGGAGAGCAGGGTATGGACCTTTTTCCCTGTAGGAAGTGTATGGCCAGAAGTGACGATTTATTACTTCATATGATTATTGTTTTGCGATGCATTTGCAAGCAGTTTAAACTCATTCTGACGGCACCCATTCACCGCAGATCCACTGGTATTTCTCCAAGCAATTCAATTTCTCCAAAAATGTTTCTATGAAAAAAAAATTAAGAAATCTCGGGTGGCCTGCAGGACAGTGAATCGTCAGTTTTGGGTGAAATATTTCTTTAAAAGTGTAATTCAAGACTTTACTGAAGTTTCTTTGATATTTCGAAATATATTTGAATATTTACATTTTTAATAAAAACCCAAAAGGTTCGATCTCATGGCATACGGCTTCATCACGTCTCTATTTTCGCTTCTGCTGTGATGATTTGCTGAGTGTAAGGAAGGAATCTTTGCTGTCCGATTCTTTTATCTCCTCGAAGCTCCTCACTACGTCCTCGAGGAAACCCACCACGGTCTTCAGATCCTCACCGCTGTCCAGCACGGCCTCTTCCAGCGGTCCCTTCAGCCTGGTCAGGGTCTCGTTGAGCACCATCAAGCCGTCTTCAGGAACCAAATGATCTGCAGCCTCGTCAGCGCCATCAACCCCAGCGGCCAAACTCGCACCCTTATCGCTAATGTAGTGAACCAGGAAGCCCCGTAGCACTGGCCTGGATTGGTCACTCAGTGATGACCTCAGCGCTTGAAGGTCATCAGGCTGGCATACGGACAGCAGGTGCAGGAGAGCACGGCAGAGCTGTGAGCGTAAGCTGGCACAGTACCGATATTCAAGGAAGTCCTCCGTTTCTTCGCTGTGTTCGAGGGCCTGGGCCAAAGCTCGCCAGACTTCGGCGAACTGGTGAACGTCACCGTACCGATCTCGCGTCGACGGAACAGAAAGCGCAGCAGCGGATTTGATTCGTACTTTGAAGTTCTTGCAGGAAGTGACGACGTGGGACAGGGCAGAGTAAGCTTCTTTAGACCAGACAGCAGAACCTGCAAAAGACGTCATGCACGTTAAATGGTGTTCACGCCATGAATTACCTTAACTATGACATCCCGACTTGTATCAAGCATTCACGTTCTTGTAGAGGACTCAAATATTGCTCAAACTGCAATTTCGAAAAACTTTACTTAAATGAACCCAAATGTTTAGTGCATAAATACAGCCTTTTAAAGTTTTTGATAGTATGCATTAACACGAGCATTCAACGCATGCACTAGAGACTTTTCCCACTATTTCTCTCAAGAAATTACTATTATAACTTTTATTATATATTTTAAAATGTCATGTCGTGTAACCATCAAGTAAAAAATTTATTACATTTTCCTTGCACTCTAAAATACACACAAAAAAATATTTCAAAGATGAAAATTATATTATTTGATACAAAATAGTTATGTTCTTAAACTTTGACATTTAGGTGACTAATATTTTAAAAACATTAATAAGCAGTGAAGCATGTGTGTTAAATTATTACTTTTAAAAAACTTTTTTTTTCTTTTTATTTTGCATTATACTATCAGAACATCACCCAGATTTTTTTTTTATTTAATTTGAAATTCAATAAATATAAATGTTCACTTACCCAGAGGCAGGTTGTGATTCCTGAAGGCATTGCCCAGTGCATAGCAGGCGTTCCAGCGCACTTTCATTGTTGCATCTCCTCTAACCGTATCTATCAGAGCCCTAATGGCCTCCTGCAGAGGTTGCTCGAACACGGGCTTTCCCAGGTGCACCGGCTGCAGGAAATGAAGAAGATTCCCGAGTGCACGGACAGCATTGCTCTTTACCTGCAACGCAAGAAACCCTCATCAAGCTTGGAGTTCAGTACCACTTGACACATTGTGAAAAGGACGCTTTCGTGTCTGCCTTTTATGAAGATGCACCATTATTCAAATACTGACTGATAAGCTCTACTATTTTAATAATATGGCCAATAAAACCATATATGGATAGATGAACAAGGAAATGTGTTAATTTCAATAGTAAAGGTCTATTTTCAACTATTTTAAACTGTTCTTTATGCATGAACACTGATTTGCACGGCTAAAGGTAACGTGTTATTAGAGAACACACTCTCAGAAATTCTTTGAAAAGGTTACATTATGTAAAGACATCCTGAATATTAATATCTAATATAATAATATAATAAAACGCTTTAAAATCATTACCTAAAAGCTGTTTAAACTGAAAATACACTCCTGTTGAAAATGTTGGGTTCATTAATATTTATAAAGCAATTAATAATGATATTTACATATTCAAAGAATCATGAGGTCATAAAAATATTTTATGTAAATGCCATTCATTTGAACGTTCTATTTATCAAATAAAAAAAAAAGAAAGAAAAGAAATGCAACACAAGCTCACATTGCACGCATGTGTGTGTGTGTGTGTGTATGCACGAGTAACATTCAGTAAATTAAGAAATAAAGTATAGTTTCCATGATAATTAAATTTAAAGTTGTTTTGTGTAACATTTTAGCTTTGATGGCTGATGGGTATCTGCCCTAATAAAACAAATATTTCACAAAAAACTCACTCTCCACTCTCCACAACTCCTAGCCCCCGAAATCTTAAACTATTGAATAATTTAGCATAGTGAATAAACCTACGTTTCAAGGTGGAACACATTTTATTTAACAACTTCAGAAATATTTTAAAGATGCCGTGAGATGTAAAATGCCTCTGGCATCAGTTACAAAAAAAAAAAAACCCACCCTGTCTTTATCTCCTGAAGCTTTAGTGGCAGATCTTAGCATGTTTAGTAGCAGCATATCAGAGAACTCCTCCTGAAACTCCAGCCCCACTGACTGCCTGATGAGAAAGGAAAACCATCAGTATTCTAGATTAACTTAACACACACAGATCATTTGGTCATTTGTCTTTCTTACATGTTGACAATGAGCGTGTCGGTGAGGTTGCCAAGTGACCAGGCTGCTTTTGCACGAACGTTGGGTGAGCGGTCATCCAGAGCGGTCAGGATGGCGTTAGCCGTGTCTGCCACAAACATCACATCCTGTGGTCATCATAAAAAAAAAAAAAAAGTCAGAAAAAAAAAATCAGTACAGACTACATATTTAGATAAGGTGGATTAACTTATAGTAACACTTTTAATATAGAAAATATCTAACTAAGGAAAAAAGTTAAATAAAACATTAAATTGTGTTATAAGTATTTAGGATATTTAAAAAAATTTTAAAGTGAAACTCTTTCATTATTAGTGCTGTCAATCAAATCACATCCAAAATAAGATTTCTTGTTTACATATATATATATATATATATATATATATATATATATATATATATATATATATATATATATATATATATATATATATATATATATATATATATATATATATATATGTGTGTATACTGTGTACAATTATTATGCTTATATAAATACAACTCATGTGTGTATATATTTACCAAATGTTTGTTTATACATGTTAAAAATTAAAAAATAAAATAATATAATATACAAGCATATAAATATATACTTTTATAAATATACTTATTTTAAAAATATTTGCTGTCAAACGATTAATCACATCTAAAATAAGATATTGTTTACATAATATATGTGTGTACTGTGTACATTTATTATGTATATATAAATACAATACGTGTGTGTGTGTGTGTGTGTGTGTGTGTGTGTGTATATATATATATATATATTTCTATATATCATCTCTTATTTGTTTATACATGTTAAATATTAAAAATTTAAAAATAAGAATATAAATATATACTATTAGAAATACACTTATTGTAAAAAATATTTACTGTAGGTGTGTATATTTATATGTACATATTAAATATACACAGTCCACATACATATGTAAGCAAAAATACATATTACAAAAATATGTACAAAAAATAAATACATATATAACAGCAAAACAAATCGTGTGACAGCACTACACATTATATGAGAAGGCTGATCCTGTACCTCTCTCAGGCAGGGAAAGAGGATGTATACACCTAGAGCTCTCACTGCTGCCGCCTTTACCAGTGAGTTTTCGCTGTACGTCAGTCCCAGCAGTATTGTGATACACAGCACTTGTGTCTTATCCTGCAGGTATAAATATATATGAATATCACAAAGAATATCAGATGTGGAAACTCAAGAGGTCAAACATACTCACGGGCAGCTGGCTGAAAGCTTGTGGTAAGATGGAGGAGAGGGTGTCACATGCGCTGGTCTGTAGGGTGGGATGCTGCTCATTCTGTAAGGCACTGATCAGTGGACCACCCAAGACCTCCGACCAGAACTCAACAACCTGAAAAAGGCAATGGATCAGAATTGCATTAGCATCGTGGCCTTTGAATCAACTTTTGCATCACATGTATAATCTTTTACCTGACTCACTGGCACACATTTGGCACTTTGTGGAGTGGTGTTGGCATCAGCTCTGTACTGCTGGATAATGCCTGTTCCCAGTTCTTCCAGAAGCTTGTAAAAATACACAAATACAAAATTTAAAGTTCACGAAAAAACATTATGTGCTTGGCCATGCCACAGTCCCTGCTATGATTCTAGAATGTTGAAAAATGAATATTCCCGAGTGATTTATACCAATCATATTAACTTTGGCAATAACTAAAAACACATAGTTTTTCATTTGTAAAGCTAATTATATAAGAACAAGTAAATCCAGAAAATAATTGTTACGATACTGCCAGAATGATATCTTTAGAAGCACCAATTTTTATTACACTGACCTTTTAAAAAGTATTTTTTAAAATACATTTTTAATCTAATTAATTACCTGACGTACCAATTCATTAACTGCAATTTAACTTCATATTAATTTGGCCATCAAAATCACCACCAAAAGATATAAATCCATTACTGTGTTAAATGAGAAAAGCATTGAATAGATACTACAAATTAGTAGCAATAGTAATAGCATAAATAATAATACTAATAGTAAAAGTGACACTGAATAAATACTCCCAATCAAAAGATGGTGGCAAGTCTTGGCATCTGGATGAAGGAGTCAAATCAAATGGTTGATTCATTCAGACACAAAGCAAGTAACTATTTGTATGAACTGGTCATATTTGAGGTATTACTTATAGAGCACAAATAGTCCTGTTCACATCAAGACGAATGATTGGTGTGAGAAACATTTTAATTTAAAATGAACAGCGGTTATAGCGTCTGCTATGAAAGACACGCATGGAAAACCAGTATTTTTTTTTTTGCTTACAGAGATTTAAACAAAATATTCACTATTGTAAGCACTAATGGAGACAGAAAATGACGATACTTTAGCTCCATGAAGTTGCACAGAAGCATCTTGCTCCGTGAGACAGCGAGCACTGAGCTGCCCCAACTCCAACAGGGATGTCTGAGCCAATGAAAAGTAACCCTTCACAAGATGAGCCAAAACCTGAAATAAACCACATACAAACAATTAAAGATGTGCAAATGCCGTGGCTGCATCTTTTACAGCGTTGGTCTCAAATATGATTCATGGAGGGCCAAAGCTCTGCACAGTTTAGCTCCAAATCACACCTGTTTGGATGTTTCTAGTGATCCTGAAGAGTTTATTAGCTGGAGTTTCAGGTGTGTTTGATTAGGGTTGGAGCAAAACTATGCGGAGCTGTGGCCTTCCAGGAGACGAGTCTGACAAGCGGACCACTCACCTGCAGGGCTTCAAGTCGGACGGGTGAAGGTTCCAGCGATGCTCCACTAGACCCGCCAGCGTCACTATCAGAGTACGGTTCCTCGCGAGGCAGAGTGACCAGGCTCACGCACAGCTGTAACAGCCAGCACGGCCCCTCCGGAGCCCCCTCGGCTCCCACTCCAGGAGACGAGACCTCTCCATCTCTCCGAGCAGGAAGCCTCCAGTTGTGAGAGAGCTCCTGCGGAGTGCTAATACCTGGCGTGCCGAGGGTGGATGCGGATCCGGGCTGCTGGAGGAGGAGCTGGATCTCTGGCAGGGGGGCTTGTGTTGAGACTAAGGCACCGAACAAGGTGAGACTGGACACGCGGACGTTCACATCTACCATGAGAGGAAGAGACAGAAAAGTGGATGTTGGTCAAATTGTTTGACGTTTTTAAAACCTGAGCAGTTATAATAGCACAACTTGTAATTAATACCTCTGTGGCGCACATATGGACGGATCTGTTTCCACAGTGGGCTCAACAGGCCCGGTCTGAGACGATTATAGGGCACGTTGGACACCAGGTGGGCAAGGCACTGAAAGACATTTACTAACAGCTTAAACCAGTGCAAACTAAAAAAAAAAACAACTACTGTCAGGATTTAATTTAAGGCACACATAGTAGCAGCAAAATGCACCACATAATTAAGTTACTGAAACAGACTGTACTTACAGTATGTAATTATGTAGATGTAATAGGCAGCTACTGTTACAGTTACTTATGAAACCAAAAGATTGTCACATACGTTGCAGATTTTATACAACGCAATTATAAATGTAGGTAGACATACAAATAAAGTGCATCAAGATACCGTACACCTTATCCAGCTGCACCTTAGTTTGATTCAGCCCACCAGTACACAGCTTAAAGAATAACATATACAGAATATTACACAGGCAGCCATTTAAAATGAAGTGTATCATTATTGAACTTAAGTGTACAAGTAGCTTAGTCTCTGTTATATATGCGCAACATTAGCTGCCTGTTACATCTACGTAATTACAAACTAAGTACAGGTTGTTCCATAACTTTTTTGTTCTGTACATTCTGTTTTAAGCAAGCACAACGGCTACTAATAGAGCATTTGAGCGGGGAGTGTAGAGGTCATACTTCCTTCAGAGCGGAAAGTGCGTTTCTGAAGACTCTGACCTTTGGTAATTTGTTGGTTTTAAAAAGCTGTGTATGGCATCAAAAGTGGGACAAAACAGCGCAAGCGCATGAATACAGTGCGCAAGCGAATTATACTATTGTGTGCACGGTGACAAAGCACGCACGTAAAACATAAACCCGAAGAATTCCAATCTCAAGCAGAAAAAATATGATTGTGCGCACACATATATACACTGCGAGGACAAATAACAAAACCACGAGCGCATTAGACCAAGAAACAGTTTGTCAATAATGTTTCTAAAAATATGTACATTCTAAAAATTACATAAAGATTTACAGCCCAGTTTGTCTACTTTAATAATAAAAATAAATAAATGATAAAGCCACTAAATAATTCTTTAAGTGCGTTTTGATCTTGCGTGTCATTTTCACGGGCCTGATAAGCAAGGTGCATTTTGTGAATTTCTTTATTTCATCTTGTGTGTGTGTTTTGAATATTTTTTTGTAAAACTAACCAAAGCCGCATTTATTGAAATAAAGTAAAAAATTTAATTGATTTTTTAGGAAGGTTTGTGAAATGGGTTCAAAAATAAGACATTTTTACATTTATAATTTTAACTGAATACATTTAAAATTAATGAAATGATATTAAAAAGTACAAGCTGAACGTCACCCTGAAACGTAACCATAACTTATCGGACTATTGCTTTAATTGAGACATTTATTCAAGCGTTTAAAACCACAATTAGGCCTACCGTAGATATTTTATGTCGGAGCGTGATCTGAGAGGGATTTAGTTTTCCAGTGAAGGAAAATTTGGTTCTGACTTTACATTTAGTTTAGTTTTTAGTTACATTTCTGTTAGATCTTCTGTTATTTTTTTTCAGTTTTTTTATCAATTTAGCTTTATGGCTATATTCATGACAAGAAACATGTTAAAAATAAGCAGATATATTATAAAATATAAAAAACAAAAATCTATCAAAAAATTGCTTCTTTATTTTTGCTTTTATTTGGCTCATCTTAGGTCATATTTATATTTCTTTTATTTAAGCTTTATTACAGAAAGCAAAAATGATTCTTAATGTTTTTAACACTTGTGTTAGTGTGTGTTCTGTTACCTTTAAGACCTGAGTGAGTGTCTGACAGGAGGACTCCGCTACGAGCGCTAGCAGCAAGCAGCGGTGCAGCTCTCTGACACCGGCAGCTAATGTGGCCGAAAAGGGAGTGAAGGCCTGGCGGGGTGCACTGGTGTCTTCAGCTGTGGAGAGGAACTGGCGAGAACCTTCCAGGAGAGCAGACAGAACCTGCAGAGAGCCTGCCCGTACCTAAAAGCAAATGTGATGCACCAAAAGTCAAATTTCTCCCAGGTCAGAAAGTAAGTTGGCCAAAATGGATTGCGCTTTACCTTTGGGGAGGGGTCCTTTAGGGCAATGGTCAGGAGGGTAAGAGGAGGAGGGCCTCCAATCCCAGGAGCGTCTGGAACAAAGGAAGACCAGTAGCCGTAGAGGATTCGTTTCTCTACACACTTGACCACAGCCAGGAAGCACTGAAGCGCACTCTGCCGCACACGGGCTTGATACAACCTAGACGAGACAGCAGACAAGACAAACACACTTACACGTAAAGCTACATAAAAGTAGATTAGCTAATTAACTTCTCACGTAACAGCCAATCGAAAATAATTGATGTAGCATATTAATCTATGTATTATTAAATAATCAATGATAATAATATATAATATTTGGAATTCATTGATTTTTTTGTTGTAATAAGAATAATTTTGTTATAATTTAGTCATTTAATTATTTTGTGATATAATTATAATAAAAGCTGTGTCAGATTCATGCACAAAATCCTAATATTTATGTTAACAATGATAATTAATATTGATAATATTATACTATAATAGAATTATAATTAAACATTAACATATGCAATAATTACGTTTAAATAAATTATAATTTATTGTACAAAACAACAATCATAAAAAACATTCACGATGCATAGGTTTTGGTTGCAAATATACATACCATTTAGTTATATAATTACGATTGATTTTCAGTGTGACAACTGCTAAAAAAATTGTGCAAAAAGTGAATATAACAAAGATAATTCAGAATTATATTATAATTATTGTAAATTATTAATTATTATTACACATTAAAATGCATTTTATTCGATTTTAAGTAATTAAATTCCTTAAAATAACAATAATAATACATGTTTTTATTGTTGTAGTAAAATTATTATTCAGCATCGAGCTTTTACTGGACACTTAAATATCATAAAAAATGATCTCTACATAAATGATGCACATTTTTCTGGGTCACTTATCACCTGTAAATGTTTTATTTGACCTAATAATTTAAGAAAGCTTTCCTGTCATTAATAGTCCCAGGGTCAAACCTGATTTTAGATTGCATTCCTCCCTCAGGGTCAGAGAATTCAGAGTCAGAGCTCCCTTTCTTCCAGGAAGGGTAGAGTTGTGGAGTCACTCCTGACTGGGACGTCACACTAACAGACGGTGAGCCAAGTGACCAACCACTCTGATCCACTCCACCTCCTCCAGTTTTAAGAAGCCCAGAGATGTGGTCACCATCTCCCTCCTCTCCATCCTTCTTTCCCTCAGCTCCAGCTTTCTTCCCTTTCCCCCGAGACTTGCGCTTCTTGTTCTGTTGAGACTTAAGCAGAATGACGTCATACGTCGAGTCAGAGGTCAGCCGACTCTCTCGCGAGCGCATATACGGCCATTGCCGGAAGTCACTGATTTATGGAGCTTCAAAATAATGGCCACTATCCACCAGCACTACCAAGCTTGGAAGAGCCAGGATAGGAAGTTAAAAAAACAAACAAACTCAGACTGTGTTCATCTGAAAGGATGGCTTGGAGGTCATTTTTGGACAAACATATGTGCACTTATACGGTCACCTACCCCAGCTGTTTTTTTCTGCACAGATGAGTCTTGCGAGGGTTCAGGTTTTGCCGCAGGAACAGTCTCATACTGAGGAAGAGGAGCTGGGTACAACACCTGTGGCATTTCCACACTTATTCCCGGCAAGCCATAGAACATGAACCTCTGCCAAGGACACATTTAATCATAATACAATTTGCTCCCCACCACTTATCAAATCAGCATAATTTATTAACTGTACACATACAGCTCTATTTAAAAAAAATAAAAAGAGAGAATAGAACAGCATGAATACTTTGAGCACAGCCAATAAGGTGCCTAAATCCTGGTTTGGAACCCCTTTCCATTTTCCACCATTGAGAAAATATTGCATTCCCTTCAGAGCACTCTGCAATAACTGAAACACAAGCAATTGTGAAAATTTCACACGGTGCATAAACAAAAGAAAATGTGAACAAACAACAGTTTAACAGCACTACAGTTACTTTAATTAAAAGGAACCGTTCACCCAAAAAATTAACATTTGCTGAAAATGCCGTGAATGGGTGCCGTCAGAATGAGAGTCCAAAATGCTGATAAAAACATTGCAATAATCCACAAGTAATCTATATGAACCTATTCAGTTTACAAGATGTTAACTGATGGAGTGAAGTGATGCTTATCAGCTATTTGGAATCTTATTCTGACGATACCCTTTTCACTACCGTGAGTGAGCAAATGATGCAGTGCTAAATTCCTCCAAATCTGTTTATGAGTGAAATATTAAATTTAAAAATGAATTATCAAATTATCACAGTTTTGGGTGAACTACTCCTTTAATGAAGAAACAAGCTCATCTACAAGTTGGATGGCCTGAGGGTGAGTACCCTTTAAAAAAATGTGCATTTTTAGGTGAACTATTACATTAAAGGGTTACTCCAAACCAAAACGTTTTTTATTAATCACTTACCCCCATTTTACATGAATGAGAAAAAGTTCCCTGTGCAAATTTTTGCTCAAGTTTAAGTTGCAGAATGACACCAACAGAAAGGTGTTTGGTTCGAATTGGGCTACACTCATGACAAAAGAAAGTGGACATCATCTAACTTCAACTAACGTGACTTCACATTGACTTGGGCAGCATCTGATAAACATGCAGTACTGACTGTACAGAAGATGATGTCCTCCACATCAGGTGGTTTGGGTGACTGTAGCGTCCGCAGGAGGATTCCATAGCATACACCTTTATATGGCTCCTCTAAATATGGCTGACCAGGAACACTAGAACACAAAAAAATGGACCTTTGAACCCTAAAGAGCCATTCTCGCCAAGAACAATAACTTAAATGACAACTATACCATTTTAAATACCCTTCTAATGCTATACAAGTTTTAAATCGAAAAAATATTGAAACTCTTTAGTCATTTTTAAACGCGATGCTACTGGTCTAATTGGAGTCAAGGATCTATGCTAAGCTATGCTAAAAGTGCTATCGCCAGACCCGGAGATCGGCTGAATGGATTCAAAAACGGTAAAACTCGGATTATTAACTCTGGGGGAGTTGGAGAATGAGCCTATTTTCCTTTAAACTTCTAAATTTGAAAAAGATATTTGTAAAAGACTCGATTCAAGGCGTCAGCGGACACGGCTCACCTGAGACACAGATTAGCTATGCAATGCACAGCAGAACGACGTAACTCTATGTCAGGCTGGCTGGGGTCACCGTAGCTTACCAGAATACCACTCGGACCAAGGAGCTCTGGAAGATGCTGCAGAGGATTCAAAAATACAAGGATTAGATTCTAAGCATTATACAAGAGTGAGAGTTGCCAGATCTGCAATTCTTACCCTGTGACATCTGGATCCATTGCCGTACACTAGTGAGGAGAGGGCAAGCAACACTTCCGGGTGAGTCCATGAGCTGCATGTGCGCAGAGCACGTGAGCAGTACGATACCAGAACATCAAGCGTATGCTCATCCACTATTACCTGTAATTAGGAACAAGAATATATGTCTCTTTAAAATCAATGCCTCTTGATCCATATGCATATTCAATATGAAGCCATACTGTGAGCACCTGTAGCTGGTTTAGAAGTTGATGGATCAGTTGGCACAGTTTGATGATAAGATGCTCTTGGCTGAGAGGAACCAGACGGCTCGCATGCATAAGCATCTCACACACAACCTATGAATGATGGAAGGTAGCCATATTAGACGACCGCGAATAATATCAAGTTTTTGCTGCTTATTTTTATTTATTTATTTTTGTGGGAATCACAATGCACTACCATTTAAAAAAAACTTCCTTTATTGAGCAAGGACACATTATGGTAGTTAAAATGTTCCAAAAAGATTTCTATATTGATTAAATTTTGCTCATGTAGCTTTCTTTTCATTAAAGAATCCTGAATAAAAAATGTATCCACAAAAATATTAAGCAAAACAATGCTAAAAATAACAATGCTAATGACACAATTTCCACAATGATAATAAGAACTAATATTAATAACCAAATATTATTAATTATTAATAGAGTGATTTCTAAAAACATCATGTGACAGTAAAGACCAAAGTAATAATGCTGACATCTCAGCTTTTCCATTATTCCAAAAATAAAGTTGATTTTGAAATATATTCAAATATATCAATGCAGCATCGGTAAGCGTAAAACAACTCTGAAAAACATTTTAAAATGTTGTTAATAAACTTCTGCAAAGTATTGAACATGTGTACATTTAATATATCAGTCTTAATATTTTCTTAATATTTCATTTATTTGTATATTTATGTTGCTACAGAAGTAGTGTTCATTTCTAAAGTGTGCATACATTCTTGTTTATTGTATAGAAATAATACATTATGGAATAATAATAATAATACCAATAATAACACCTGTTGTGCCTTAGAGTTGAGTTATGTCTAACTAAGCATACCTAAGAATATATATGGGCATCATAAACGTGGTCGACCACAAAATCCAAGCAGGTATGCAGCATTCCACCCGAGTGTTAGATACAACGCCCAAACACGCTGCCGTTGATGCTGACTAGGTAACTAGTCTTGACAGCTTTAAAGACAACAGCATAACTCTGTTCATACCTCTGGCTGAATGTTGTCATGGTTACCGGTGCTGTAGTTTTCTGAGATGAGCTGGTCGAACAATAAATTGAGTTCAGTTTTCAGAGTCGCGCTGTCAGACGGTCTCAGCGATCTGAGTTTATTAAAGCAGCGACTGATCTGATCCTGCGCCTGCGCGGAACCGTCGAGCTCGTGCCGTGCCTTTGCTAGAGGGGAAAACCTTGGTATATCGGGTGAGGCGGGCTGAAATCCTTGTGGGTTGCGATTAGAAGAAAAACTTGTGCTCGAATCAAAAAACGTTACCTTACCGGCCATCTTTACAGGGTCAATATAGCGGCTTTACTATGGTAACAAGGAACCACGTCCGAGGCCAACCGGAAATGGCCGTTTTTTAAAGTAAAAGTTTTTTATTGTAGTAAATTTTGGTCAATTATTGTGACACGGTTATCTACGACACGAGCAATAGCATAATATATATATATATATATATATATATATATATATATATATATATATATATATATATATATATATATATATATATATATCGTTAAATGTATCCGTTGCAGTTACTGTTATTTAGATAAAACTTATAACTTATCAATATATTAAAACATATATTTCTATTGCCCTTATATTACAAAAATAAGTCAAAACCCATGATATATTACATTTTGTAACACTGACGTTATTTAAAACCCTTTCTAATTTGAGATCACAAAATAAGAAGCTTATAAAAACCATACTAATTTCAAAGCTTTTCAATTTTATGTAACTGAACCTATTATATGGAGCTTTTCCATGTTGTTGTTGTTTTTTCATAACTATTCTTTTATATTTTTCGTTATTCCTGTTGTTCTGTTTTGCATGCTTTTAGGTGAGCAACGTTGAATTTTGTTTTCTTTGTATATTTTTGTATGATGAAACCGAATAAAGTGAGGAAAAAAAGAATCATTTCGAGACACTGAAGTCTGCCGGCACCTGCTGGTTGTGTTCATGCAACGAAACCAGCCCAAACTTGTATAACGACACATTTAACAAACAAACACAATGAATTAATGAACGAATTTGCAAATATTTTCATGAAAGTGTAACGTATTAAATGTAATCTAGGCTAAAGTGCATTAAATGATGCATAGTAGTGCTTATTTTCTGTGTTGTTAGGCAGGGTTTGGGCTTATCATACATCCTTTTTCCCCCACTTACTAAAATTACTACTACACAAAAAAATAAAAGTACTAACTTAAAAAAGTACACCTTTTTCAAATGCATCCGTTTTATTATGCTGCGTAGTAACTGATTAGGTTTAATCAGATTTCAATGATGTTATAGATTACATTCACAAAATTATTCACAAAATTACAGTAAATTATACATTATTAATAGTTACTCCTTAATACTTTTCTTTCTTTCTTCTTGAAATGTTCCCTTTTTTATCATATACTCCGTTTAGCCTGGACTACATTCACAAATGGCATGTAAATATATTTGCAAACCATGCTCTCAAGCATTTAGAACAAGCAGCCTAAAAGTTATTAAACACTGGTGATCATATCCAGCGACCTTCAATTACTGTCGATTCTAGAGGTCAGGACAAAAATAGTTCAAACCTGCAAACCCACTATATTTCTTATATTTCTTTTTCTGTATTGTAATGGTTAACGCATTTTATGTTGATATTGAAAAATGGAATGTATTTTTTTTATATATAAGTATGGTACTTTTAATGGAAAGTTTAAAGCAAGTTTGAAATAAAATGAAACACTACAAACTATTATCTTGACACACTTCCCACGTTTTTTTCAAAAGGGTGCTTAACACTGCAGTTGTTAAGCCCCTTCTGAAAAAGCGCAATCTTGATAATACCACTATAGACCAATATCTCATCTTTCATAGGAATTGTTATTAAAAAATGTAGTTTTCAATCAGCTGAACGTTTTAATACTGCTAGATCTTAGTGCTGTGTTTGACACATGCTTCTAGAGAGACTGGAGAACTGGGTCTGGCTTTCTGGGATGGTACCCAAATACTCAAATAACACTAGGGGTCAAACAACTAAAAATGAGGTCTTGGGGGTGATTCTGGAGACAGATTTTAGTTTCAGCAGTCAGAAAAGCAGTAACTCAATCGGCATACTATCTTCTCAAAAACATTGCAAGAATTAGATGTTTTGTTTCCAGCCAAGACTTGTAGAGACCTTTATCACCAGCAGGGTGGATTATTGTAATCGACTTCTCAACAGTCTTCCCAAGAAGTCCATTAGACAGCTGCAGCTCATCCAGAGAGCTGCTGCCACGATTCTGACTAGAACCAGAAAATCTGAGTATATCCTCGGGTCCTTACACTGACTTCCAGTTACATTTACGATAGCTGGAACCAGCTTCCAGAAGAGATCAGATGCACTAAAACATTAGCCACTTTTAAATCCAGACTAAAAACTCATCTGTTTGGCTGTGCTACGTCCAAACTAACTGCACTGTTATCTATTTGTATTTCATTAGCTGTTTTTAAATGAATTTAAAATCATTTCTGTGATTTTTGTGCTATATAACTAAACTTGCCTTGCCTAAACTAAAAGTAATCCTAAAAAGCAGTCACATTACAATTGCATAGTCTAAAAAATTAGCATCTAACCACAGCTGTCTTTACATAAGATTTAAATAATTTGTAAATCTACCCATCTTTTTATACCTTTAGGTATACACTAGCATATATATATATATATATATATATATATATATATATATATATATATATATATATATATCTGTAATCAGTTACAGAAAAAATAAAACTAATAAAATTAGTTACTTACGAAAATGTATATAAACCCAATTTTTTTCTAAGCAGGGCATTGTTAAATGCCAGTGTTTTTTGTTATGCTTTTAAATCTGTATTGAAACAAAAATTCATTCTCAAAGTAAAAGGAGGTGTTTTTTGGTGGATGTGCTTTCAATTCAATTGCTGTACTCAGTTCAAGCGATGAAGGTACTTGAGAAGTCTGACAGTAATCAGTGTTGAGATTGACGCCCCCTGCTTTAAACGTTTGAAAATGATTAACGGTTGAAAACATTAGAAATCAGTAGCATTAATAAAGTGACTGAAAGTTACAATACTTCATAATCTGTAACCGAATACATTTCCAAAGTAACCTTTCCAACAGTGTGTGTGTGTGTGTATATATATATATGCATACACAAAGTGTATATATAGCAATAGTTTTATATTTCTTCTACATTTTTATTGTTTTATTTGGCAAGTTGTCATTAACAAGGTTTCATGTTAAGTCCTTTCCATCACTGAAGCTGTTACCGTCACCTTTTCCCCAATTTCATACTTTTGCTTTAAACCAAGGTTTAGTAATGCTGCGATTCACCTTGTAGCTGGTTAGTTTGTTTAAGAACAGTGAAAACAACGGGGGTCGAATACGTTTCAAATACTTGCACTCTTTACCATTTGCCACCACTTCAACTGGAAATATAGCAATACAGGAAAGAAATCTAGTTTGTCAAAATAGTCTTTAATATAGTGAAATATATTTATACTTTATGTTATTTAGATTTTTCCTGCAGGTTTTTAGTTTATAAAGTGCGATGAGTGTAATTTGCTGTTGAAAACAACGTCTCTCGACCGGTTACGTCGCTGCATTTTAAAACACAGAGAGCAGATAGCAGTCTGGCCACATCGCCTTCAGCAGAAAACACGGAGTTCGTCGCTGTATAAAATATTTAGACTGGGACTGCCACTCACCTAGGATGGCTTTTGTGTCATGACAAAAGAGCCTGCAAGGGGGACCACTGACATGTTTAAATATATACACTTTCATAAAAAGGGCAAAAATTGAGCATGAAAGCACCAAAGCCTGCTTGTCCTTGAAATTCAAGAGGCACTGTATCCCATTAATGGCCCCTTGTTTCCAGACAGGCCTGCTCATTAGTAATTGAACTCAGCCTGCATTCTCCCTACCTCAGCAAAAATGCACACAGCAAGAGCCCTTGTCTCCTGAGATACTGAAGTGTGTTAAATTCTTGTGCTACACTTCAGTAAGGCGCAATTGATCACGTTACATTATAATGCAAAAAGAAGCACTGTAATTTCATTACAATATCACTGACATTAGAACAGCCATTAACTAGAAATGGAATGCAGAGAATCCCGTTTGGATCTACAATTAAAAAAAAAAAAAAAAAATTACTTTATACCCAACATATTTATGACATATCATTCTTTAATATAATTTAAAGGCAGCGGTCAAAGCATTTTGTACAACTTCGGTGCAAAACAAATTTGGACTTGGAAAAACACTAACAAAAGTCATCTAGTTGCGTCACCTCGTGCAACTACAGAAAGCAAAAAAGTTACTGTATTGCAACATATACAAATTAAATAATATACACGGTCCATGCGTTTATGCACAGCCTCTATAGCTAAATTCATGAATGTGTAAATGGGAGAGAATGTAAGCGTGTGTGTGTGTGTGTGTGTAGAGTGTGGCTCAAGCCATCAGTGCGTCACAGTCCAGGTTTGGAGATGATATCCAACTTTCATGAACGACAGCTGTTCCCTCAGCCTGATTTGAAGAGCAGAATGGCCACTTGACCCAAGTAAAAGTAGATGAAGTGCTTAGTCTCATGCGTCACATAACTGCCAAAGTTCCGTCCCACGATACAATGCCATGTCGGATTATACTTCTTATCGAACTCCTGTTGAAAAGCAAGAACAGAAACGCATTCGTTTACTAAGAGCAACAGTATTCTAGAAGGACTGGGCTAAAACAACAGTGTACAGTACCACATTAATGCATTTACATACTTTATCACGCGCATATTGCAAATGCATTAAAATAATAATACACACTTCATTAAAAAGTAATGTTATATAATGCATTAATTTCAAAGTATTGAAGTGTACTACAGGTTTTTTTTTTCATTTCACCTCAAAGAAAACTATTTGAAATCAAGCAATAATTAAAGGAATAAGATCACCTAAAAAAAACACTTGCTCAAATTTCTCTACATCTAAAATGTAGGCTCTCGATGTAACAGATTTGGAGGATTATAATATTGCATCACTTGCTCATTAAATGGATCCTATGCAGTAAATGGGTGCCATCAGAACTGCTAAAAACTTTACAATTCACAAAGAAATCCTCACGAAGCTGCATCTTTCTAAGAAACAAATGCATCATTAATGTGTAACACTTTCAACCATCACTTCTGTCCAATATACAAGTCCGTAATCAATAACATCGCTTCCTCGAGTGGAAAAAACATTGCTCTGTTGTCCTCTCACCTGAAAATCCACCTACATATTTATGGTGCGTTAACGGTGCTGTGTATTTTTCTCCCCTGACTTCTTACCGGAGAAAATTAACTTTAGCCAGAATTTAATGATATTTTTTATCAGCCGTTTAGAATCTCATCCCGATGGCACCCATTCACCGCAGAAGATCCATCGGTGAGAAAGTAACGTAATGCTAAATTTCTTCAAATCTGTTCCGACGAGAAAACAAACTCATCTCCATCTTGGATAGCCTGAGGGCGAATACATTTTCAGCAAAGTTTCCTTTTTAGGTAAACCATTCACGGTGTTCTAGAGAATCCTTTTTAGAATAAAGCAGGAAATTATGTTTTGAAGTCTATGAAGGTGTCAATCATAAATATTCTGTGGATGGTTGACCTTTTTGATATACGCAGCAATGTCCTTCTCGATGTTGTACTTCTCCATGGCCTGTGTGGCACAATCCACTGCATCCTGCTGCATGTCCTCAGACATATCAGCGTTCTTTATTACTGCCTTCCTGTCGGTCATGATGGCTGTGAATACGATGAAAGAGAAAAGGCAAAAGAGACTCAGACGATCGTCTGGTATACAGTCATAAGAACAATGAAGACCCTTGATCACGACGCGAGGGTTAAAGCTTTCTTGTTTAACAACGGCAATATAAAATCAGGTTGTGACCGGGAAAGGATTGTGAACAGATCCTGATTTTAAAATGAGAAACGTAAGGTTTTCCTTTAAAAATGAAAAAAATTAAAACCTCAGGAGCTTAAATCACATTCAAAAAGTTGGAAATCACGGGCTATCGCTTATAAATAAAGAGAAAAATACGGCCCGGCTCACTAGAACCGATTTGTCAGTCCTTTTAACGGCAAATTCGGATGTAAATGGTCTGCTCTGGGACCTGTCTGAGTTTACGGAGTCATCTACCTTTTCCAATCAGCTTATTAAGGAACTAGCGCATCTACTAAAAAGGAAACGTGCAGTCATGATTTGACAAAAAGGAGGCCACCTCAATCAGCTCCCTCTGCAAAAGCCTCCCAGTGTTGGGCCCAGGAGAGGGAGAAGGTTGATGAAATCCATTCAGTGAGGAGGATGTGTGAGAAAGCGCAGAAATCAGATCTTTATCCAGCTCGATTTACTGACATGAAACGCGACAGAGAGGTCATCTACATCAGAGACGGTTCATATCGTTTACATTCAGTAAACTGACGTTTAGAATTAGAGATTGGTCGATATCGTTTGGTATGACTCATAACTATAGGCTAAAGCCAAAATGTGTCATTTTCTCGCTATCTTCGATTAGTATGCAGGCAACACTAAAACCACTTGTAGTTTAAATTTCCCTGAACGGTTTATCTAGTAGAACATGTCAGCACTGCAAAATTGGCTCAACTAATTTCATAAGTATGAAGTGGGAAGATTTGCTCGACTGGCCAATAGCACACAGGTTAAGAAATTAATCAAGTAACCGAATCACTGAGTACTGCTTTTTTGGGGAAAAAAAAAAAAACAAAAAAAAAAAAAAAAAACACTAATACACATACATATATATATATATATATATATATATATATATATATATATATATATATATATATATATATATATATATATATATATATATATATACACACACACACACACACACACACACACACACACACAGATATATTAAATATATAATTTTTAAAAATTCAATTCAATTAAATGTGTACAATAATTATTTTTAATCAGTCTTTTTTTGCTCCTGCCCCTGCTTAGTATGCAAATAAAACTAAAAGCCATATGTAGATTAATTTTCCTGAAAAATGTAAATAACGTGGCACTGTCAAAACAAAATTATCTCAACCAGTCACTTAAGTTTAGGGTGGGACTATTTGACTAGCCAGTGGCACATGGTGGTCCATTTAAAAATAAAATGGTCCCTTTAAATATCAAGTAAACTAAATAAATACAGTTGTAGTTTAAATTAATAATTTAAATAAATTATGTATTAAAATCTGTATGACAATAATTGTTGCCATTATATTTTAGACAACCACGTGTTTTCAAAATAAAATGTGCAACTTAGCAGTTCTGGAAACCGAAGCAGAAAAGCGTGAATATCTGCAATAATGCCGGCCAAACCGATTATCGGACTGTTTAAATGAAAATGTAAAAGAGCAGAAAGTCCCAAGCAGTTGCATAAGTAACAAGCAGCAAGAGTTAAGAATTAAATTTCATTGGGCAGAATGAAAGTGAGAGTAAATTATGCTGCAAAGCACAATTAATAATTCACACAGCACAGGTGTCTGCCTTTGATAAGGTCACGGAGAGGGAAATCACACAAAGCTGATATAACTATTTGTTGCAAGCTGTGGCAATTTTTTACAAGGCAAATAGAAGCACTTTCACCCAAGTGCTGCCATGTCAACAAAATACGGTCTTTGGCTGGACTCTGGTGTCTAAAGATGAGTCCATTAAAGCCATACGGTGCTGATGTCCTCAGCATCTGCTCTCAACGCTGTATGGTGATTGGCAGAATTACGTAACATTTTTCTCCAGACGCCGAGCAGTTCTAACTTTCATTTCACGCCACCGCCCTAATTAATTTATACAAAAACAATTTACCCAGCGTATTTCTTCTCAAAACGTCTTTAAATCCAACAGTAATAATTATTTAAAGGCGAATGCCTAATAGAATTGCTGCAAAGTAGAGGCAGAGGCGAGCGCTGCGTCCATGATGCTTCATTTGAATACAGCACTAATTACTAAACTTCCCAAATGCATAAATGTTTAAATGCATCATTTTCCTAACGAGCGACATGGTCAACACTTCAGAGGCATGCATAGTAAATAAATGCACATAGCTCACCCTCTTTTGATGCTTTTACTCTGGAATACTGTTTAACGCAGGCTTTTTTGAGCCGCCGTGTTCACGCTTGACTTCACTAACCACTATTTCAGTCGTAACTCTACCCATGCGGCTGCGCTCGTAACTCATATCCAACTTCGCGTCACGAAACCCGTGGAGACCCGCCCACCACACTGCACCGGCCCTCTGATTGGCTCACGTGGAAGCTCTCCCCGCATGTTGCGAGCGTTTTCCACTAGCTTCTCACTGCCCGCATTTTATTTCATCCCACAATGCACCAGGCCCGTCTGGACTCAGAATCCCACATCCTCAGGCCAAAGGTATTGATTCCTGTGAGGTATTATCCGCTTTGTTTACCACAATGTATGGCAGTTCAGGTTTACGTGTGACATATCGTTTACTAAACATTATGTCCACTGCTTTGAAATATCGCTTACGTTTGGACCAACCATATTTTCATAACTTGTTTCATCTTTCAACATACTAACCTACAGCTATATACAAAGAGAATGTGTTGCATTGTAATGACCTCAAAATCTTCCATATATGAATGTTTACTGCATCAGAGTGCAAGTTAAATAGTTCTTAAAAAAAATAAAGCAAACAATATTTTCATTGAACATTCAATCTTTATTTAAAGAAGGGTGAAAGAGAGAAAAAACACACTACAACCTAGAAATATAAAGTAGCTAATTGTGGGGGGAAAGAAACACCACTGCCAACACAGCAAATGCCAACAAATGTTATTTGAAAAGTAATTTTTTGCAACCCTAAATAAACTACAACATCCCCCTGAAAATGTGCCTATTATCCCACCCTCCCACGAATTCCCCCCTATTTACCACGCTCCTCATGCCGATTCCATCCAAAGCAACTGATCCAGCCTTCTGGTTCCTTGCTCTGCTTCTTTTTATACCAAAAAACAAATCTCGCAAAAATAAAAGAAGCACCTGGATCCCTTCTGCGCGCATCAATGGGGCTCCACGGAAAAAGAAAAAAAAAATTAATTTGGTTCTAGAGAAGCCAATTACGACGTCAAGTATCCTTTAATTGTGGTTTGGTGGGGGGGATGCGGGGCTGGGGTTGGGATCCTCTCCTATGGTTCCCGTTCCCGGTAAATTGATCCCGCTCCATGTATGTATCCATCCTTATCCTAATCCTAATCCTGCTCCTGATCCTGAACTGATCCAATGATCCGGCTCCAAGGATCGGGACACAGTGAGCCCCTCCTCCAATCCAAACCTTTGAATACCAGCAAAATCAAAAAGAGGGAGGTAACAAGTTAGAATCACAGCTAAATGAAGAGCTTCTATTATTGAAAGCTTCTATAAATTGATCATAGGAGCGGTATTTTTTTTCTTTATTTCTTTTTTTCTGTGTAAATGACAAAAAGGATACCAGACTATGATACGCTCTCGAAGAGGTTTAGAGCACCACCTAAACACATTAAATTGTGCTTATTCATTGGAAAAACAAGCAAATCTACCTAGAAAAAACAAAACAAAACAGAGACACTTCTCTTGACAAATACACAATTTACATGAGAACAACTGCACATGGCAAGCCTTAATCATGTCTAATGATAAATCTACATGAGTTCAATAGTGGCCTAATCCCAGCACATTTTAGACAACAGGCAAAAATGTTTTGTATTTAAAAACGAAACACCCAAAAAAAAAAAACAAAAAACAATGCTGTCTTAATGTACGCACAAGCATTGCAACATCCAGACAGTACACATGCATGCTTAGCAGCAATGACCAGTGAGAAAAGGTAAATTAAACAGGGAAGGGGACTGTTGTGAAGGGAGGAAGAATGGCAAAGCAAAACTAAAGTGTTACTGAACTAAGAAAATCCAGAGTACTGGAAGTCTGTAGAAAAACATCTGCCTTTTTTTTTTTTTTTTTTTTTTTTGAAGGTAACTAAAGCCGCTTGCCGTCATACCATTGCCTCCTTAAATGAAATGCCTGCTCCTCCTCCTCCAAATATCCTAATATGAATGAACTGTGCTTCAAAATCCTTTATTCCAAAGCTTTCTTTAATCCTGCTCTTCTGTTGTCTATAGAAAGACATGAAAAGGTAAAAGTAGAACAGTTTTCCAACGAAAAAATAATCCCACCCCAGAAAAAGCCAGTAATGAAGCATCGTTAACAAAATAAAACAGTAGCAAATTAATTAGTCACACATACATCTATTTAAAGCATTTCAACATGTCCCTTGTGTCAAATATAGTACAAGGGATGAGTATGAAGATCCAGTTAAAATGGGAATGCAAGACAAAGACACAACAGGGTCATGGGATAGGACAAAAAAAAAAGAAATAAAAAAATTGACAGGGAAGAAAAGAGAGAAAGAAGAACATCTACTTAGCTACACATAGCTGTCATTAGCAGAATGACAGTCAAATAATAAAAAAAAAACAACAACTAACAAACCAAAGATGAGAGAAAGCAAACTGGGGAAAGTGGAGAGACAAAACAAGTCAAAAGAGCAATGAAGTACAACAGTGGGTCCAATAGAGGGCGACACAGGGTGTATATGATTGTGGCCAGCCAGCTAGCTGGGATGTGGATGTTTAGGTGCGGGAACGGGAGCGGCTGTGGCGGGGCGAGTAACGCGGTGATCCTCGGCTGCGGCGTGGAGAGTAGCTGCGACTGCGGCTGTTGCTCCGGCTGCGACTCCTGCTGCGGCTGCGAGAGCGCGAGCGCCCGTAACTCGGGCTGCGCGGGCCATCCACCTTTACACGAATGTATGCCGTCTCCCCCTGAGGAACACATAACGGGACACTTTCTAACAAAGAACCACAAGATCTCAGGTTACTCCTAATTCATGACTCACTTGGCAAATCTAAAACAGATTTAAATGTAATTTTTTTTTTTTTTAAGTTTTAGCACTACACCAAATTCACCCTTTCCAGATGTGGCCCACTGACAAAATCACTTACATTCAAAAGAGCCATTCCATGGATCCTCCTAGTCCATGTGGCTCCATCATGGGTCTCTGACATCAAGCTTACCTTGATATTCCCAAATCCTTAAGCTATGCCCTGTCCTGTCCAATGGCGGTCTACGTTTACAAACTCACACCTACCTCATGTGACCGGAACTTAGTGTTATCCAGCTTTCGAACGGCGTAGGTCATGTCTTCTTTGCGCACAAACTCCACAACGCCGGTGCCGTCTCGGAAAACGTCAGCATAACATACATCACCTGCTTCACGCATGTGATCCTTAAGGTCCTGCCAGCTGCCACTAGGAGGAAGTCCTGGACAGAAAAAAAACATAACATCAGCTCTTAATGAAAAGCACATCATTACTCCAACAAGTGACTATTTCAAGAAAGCATTAAGACAGAAATCCTGGTTTTGCATAGCCAGGTTAATAGCTCCTTATAATATTGCACCATTTAAAGATAGAAAATGCACGTGTAGTAGTTTATGCAATTAAACGTATATTTAACATTATATTTACTAAAATAATTTGACATTTGAATTTAATACATTTAAAATAAACAGACTTATGCTTTCCTGATTCAGAAAATCAATTCTGTTAAAACTGAATGACAGAGGATCACAGAAAACAACAAAATTTAAGAGAAATGTAAACGTACATTTCTAAAACCCAAATACAACAAGTGAAAATATGCACAAAAAATTTATTAAAATATAAAGCAGGCTGTCCTCCAATTTAACGCAATCAAAAGTTCACATCCACACACTTATGTGTGAAAGGACCCTACGTTATGTGACAGAGACGCGGGACACTTTGGCTGTCCACTCACCTGACACTATGACCCTGTACTCTGAACGTCTGGATGGAGGGCCATATCTGCCTCTGGGAGCTCCAACTCCACCACCTCCACCTCTTCCACCTCCCCTGCCACTCCTTGGGAACTCCACTCGAAGACGATAGCCATCATAGTCATAGCCATCTCGTCCATACACAGCATCCTCTGCATCTCTGCAGACATAGAAAATAATCAGTGGTGCACGACAATATAATCCTCGTGGCTCACAGGCAAGACGGTTTGCGCATGCGCAGAGTTTAATACTTTAAATCTAAACATGGTCCAACCGACAATGGCGCTAACAAAAGTAGAGCATTTCATTAAATATACTTTTAAGAATATTAGATTAGCTGATTAAATACGTTTCATAATCTTCCCTACTTCCTTGTTATCCTGACCTAGCTGACGGATTTGCGCGCCTCATATAAACACTTTTATTTGCGTATGAAATACGTATTCATATCTTGTTGTGAGTTAAGACAGGGGACATCGTTTTGTTGTGTATGCAACTTCAGGCTAGGCTTGGTTTGTTAAGTTTGCGTGTTTACCTCGGGTCCTCGAACTCAACGAATGCAAACGGCGGACCTCCTCTTCTGTTTTTAAGGTCGATATCACGAATGGCTCCGTATTTATAAAACACGTCCTCTACGTCCTTGGTGCGAATATCTGGGGGTAAGTTGCCTACGTAAATCCGACAGTCGTTGTTTCCTGCAGGCCCTCGAATTACACCGCCAGACATTTTCTACCAGAAGTTACGCAAACGACGTCGAGGATTTGTAACGATTCGTCAGTTGACAGAAAATAAATCCGTTAGCAATGCTGTATCTATATACGTGCACGAACCAATGTTAATGGTTGTTTTCAAAACCTTTGAAAAACAAAACGATCCCTCCCAATATGGCGCCGTCCCTTTCTCCCTCGACACACGTTCGCGACTGCGCGGAGGGGCGACGCTACGCGGAAGGATACGTGCTTGGCAGTGCTGCGGCAGCTTTCGTGAATTAAATTTAAACTGTTATTTTATTTTGATGATAATATATTTTTAAACCTCTGTGTCTTCCTATGTTAGTCGGCTGAATGGGAGGGACTTTGCAGCCTCAGTTACACACTTATTCTAAAATAGTCTATCTGTAAGATTAAAGAAGGGTCATTGAGACCGTCATAGTGCCCAACATCTTTTTTCCCTTTCACACTAATTCAAAACAGCGATAAAATGATGATAACGTGTAACATGTCTGTTTCAATATGCCATTAATCATTTGGTGTAATTTTAATTAATCTAATATGTAGTATCTACCTATATAGTATCTAAATACACATATAGTTTACCGAGCTATTTCGCATGATATACATTCTGTGTGAATGGTGGAAATACAGCATGAAAAACACATTAATGTAGTCTCTGACAGTTTTGGTTTGTAGTTAAATTGTAAAAACGAACCGTTAAGGCCAAGTCGTTTATGAATATCAGGTTTTTCATATTAAACGTTCATACAACTGAATACATTTTTTTTTGTTCATACAAACCCATTTTAAACTTAACACAAAAGGAATCAACAGAAAAACTCAGATAAATTGTTGTAATATGTCAATAAACAAGAATGTTTTTTTTAAATATACATTTTTAATCTCACATATTATTTTTGTTGAATGATAAAGTATGAACCCCTTGAAAAACAAATGTGATTACTAATTCCTTACACATCTAAATAAAACAGATCATGACTTGAAACAAGACTGGTTAATGTGGACAAAGGCAAAATTTCACACTGCGCTTTTATTCACAGTGTAGAATCAATCATTTCAATCATTCATGGTTCAGTACAGCTGCCTTTGTAAAGTTGAGCATATAAATGCAGATTTTGTGACAGACTACAGGTCTAATAAATAAAATGTAAAATGTACACCACATTATTTTTAAAGAATCGGTGTGTTTTTTAACACGCTACACAAGTGCAGCCATTAGCGTGTATGCGTCAAACAAGCCGTGGTTTCTCAGTCATTTTTGGCTTGTTTAGCCGCTCGCCTTTGCTTAGCTTCACTCACAATTTTCAGTAGCGAGAGCACAATAGGTACACACATGGGCAGGAAAAGAGGAATGTAGATGGCGAATTTCTGATCGTCTGGAAAATAAAGAAGATGCAAAAGAGAGGGGTCGAAAAAGGCCCTCTCCGAAGCCAAAATGGCCTCCCTGCTGTACTGAAGTGCAAAGGCCAGGTTCCCAGCCTCCAGCTCGGCGACAGCAGACTGTAGCGACATCACCGCACTGGAAACCTGTGCGAGACATAATAGCAAAATTGAGTTTATTACAATTCCTACTGCTCAGAACGAAATTGTTTTGTGATGTGATGAACCCCGAACACGTGGACCTCCCACCTGCTGTGCGATGTTGTCATTGATGACGATGTTTCCAATCTGGTCGAGGAGCTGAGCCAGCGAGGTGATGGTGGTGCTGGCGGTGGCGATGTTTTCCACACTGCGGCTCCACAGGAGTCGGTCCAGCTCCCAATCCGCCAGCCCGGCGCTGCCTGGACTCTGCAGCGCAAAGCTTGTGGGAGGATGAGTGTGCTGCACTCCCAGCATGAGCCTAGAAACAATAAGATAACGAAAGTGAAATGAAACGCTTTCATCTGGGCAAACCAGGTGTTTTTAACGTACATTTTCGAAAGTACTAACCGTAACTGCGCCAAAAACACACCCATGACTTTATCCATGTTAATACTGATATCTACAGGACGTTCGGCTTCAGGACCGTACATGTCATTCACGTTGTACACCTGGGTGATGACAAATGAAAGGCATATTCACGTTATTTCATATAATTAGCAATATTTAAAGGTGACATATAATGATGAAATCTGGTCAAATCTGATGAGCACAGAACACTTAGCCTTAGAGGAGACAAGAGAGCAGCGTATTTATTAATTTCTTTACTGTATATTACACTGCTGCCACACAGATCTAATATAAAAATGCAATTTCTGTCCCAGCTGTTCACCTTCTCAGACACAACCAACAGTTTGAGTGTAATTACAACATTTGTTTAGTAATGTTAGTCACATGCTACATGACAGACCCTTTCTGTGCAAAATGCAAAAAAACCTGTATATATGACCTTATATGGCCTTAGTAGACAGACCTTAATAATCAGAATCAAACAGTATCTGAGGAACAAGCTGTAAAGGCACAGCCCTGTTCTGGAAAAGGGGGCGGAGAACAGCAGCTCATTTGCATTTTAAGAGACATGCTGAAAAACAGCGCTTCCAATCAAAATAGGCATATTCCAAATTATGTAATAAACGATCTGTGGGGTATCTGAAGCTGAAACGTCACAGACACATTCTGAAGACACCTGAGACTTACTGTAAAAATGGGCATATTTTATGTCTTTTATTTTAAGTATGGAAGCCCTGAACTGAAACAAGATAAAAGAAGCAATCCGAGCCATTAATTGATTATGTTTTTAGGTAAACTTAGCCACTGAGAAAACAATTTTTTAAGTGAAAATATCTGGACAGTACCATAATGCCGCACCAACGGGGGCTGTGAAAGGCGTTAGAGGGCACCTCCCTTTTGCTGTGGTCTCTGATGAAAAGAGGAGAGTGGTGGGCATCTGGCACATACAGCAGGAAGTTCAAAACAGGGTTAGAGGAAGCTGCATTGGAACCTGTGTGAAAAAGAACACCGGCACGTGTAGATCTGCATGAGAATAGAAACCACTGATTAAAAGCAAATCACTTCAGTTATAGCTCAATTCTCACCTAGTCTGGCCTCAACAGGGTTGATTACATGTGACAGGCTGTCTGCGCTGAGCGTATAGGCTGACACACCGCTGTCAAATCTAGGGTTCACGCCCAGAACGGCGTAATACAGAATCTGAAAAGAACGGACACACAAGTTATCGAAGAACTCAATCTAGAAAAAAAATAGTTATCATGCGCTGTTCATTTCTGAACGAAACACCTACTTTACTACATCCAATCAATTCAGAGTAGATCATTTTATTTGACAGTTGAAGTCAAACCCCAAAAATCTGGCATTGGTGAGCAACTTCATATTTAATGTGAAATGTGTGAACAAAAACAAACAAAAAAACAAACAACAACAACAACAACAATAATAATATTCTATATATATATAAATAATCAATAGAACTAATATTTTAAACTATGAAACTTCTGACTCTAAATGCTGCCTGGATGAGTTTTGAAGTTGTAAAATATATTCTTGCACCACTTAATGTTTCCTCATTTCTCTCATGTAAAAAAAAAATCCAATAGCTGTGCAAAATTAAGATGTTATTGAATAAACAGGACAGCAAATTCTCTACGGGTTGACATTTGATACCATTGCAAAAGTCACATTTGTTGGAGACCACACAGACTACTTTTTCTTAGGTACCTGAGAGTCCACTGAGAAGTTGGCTATAGGGGCAAGTTTGTTCAATAAAGGCTGAATGTAGCTTTGAACGGCGCCTTCAATATCCCAGTGAAGTCTGTGTGACTTTGGGTCTGGGTTGAGCAGACTGAATGTGATCTCGTAGCCTAAGAGAAGTCGAAATTAGAACGAGATATTGAAATGAGTATGCTATTGACAAAATAAGCCAGAATGAGGGACGCTACTCACCAGGACTAGATTTGATGGCCCTCATGCTATCTGCCATACTCTCCTTAGTCACTTTGGTCAAACGAACACGGTCGCTCAGAGCAGCTACTATATCTTGGTGACTGAAGGACATGGTGCTTACCACCTGCTCCACCTCGATGTTCAGATTTGATAGGACTTCCTTTAGACTCCAAGAAGTTTCAAATGGAGGGGAACGTAGCAGCGCAGTGCGACGTTGCCCCACGTACACCTTCACATCCTGAAAGTAAACAGCCAGAATGAGAATAATGAGCTTTAGATGTGATTTCAGCATGTTAAAAAAAACCCACAAATGCTCTCAACCTTACCTTTAGCAGGAGGGCGGAGGACTCGGGGATCACATACACAACCACAGACCCTCAGGAACTCTCAGAGAGCATGTGTAGGGATAGATCTGCCTCTGTGGAAGAAGACCTAAACAGCTCAGGGATAAAAACTCTATAGTACAAACACAGCTAAATTTATTCATGTTTAAATATCTAAACAAATATTATTAATATTTACTATAATGGTACTTGTTTATTTCATCTATATTTCAGTAAATAGATTCAGTGCTTACACTAAAATTCATCTAAATGTTCACAATTTCACAACAACAACCATTAACATACTGTACATATATGGTTTTTGGGTTTTAAGAAACCACAATAGCAAATAAGTTCTAACTATTTAGTTCTTTTAGGAGTCTCTTTAAGTTTTAAGGGTTCCTCTTAATGCAAATGATAATAAAAAATATTGGTAACACTTACTATAAGGTTCCATTTGAAACATTAGTTTAACGTTAATGTATTAACTGACATGAACAATACATTTATCACAGTATTTACCTTTGTTCATGAAATAAAATCAATCATTGATAGTTCATGTTAGCTCACAGCGCATTAAATGTTAACAAAGACAAGCTGTAATTTTAATAACGAATTCGGAAATTAATTTCTATAAACTATAGGATTAATAAATGCTGTAGAAATATTGTCCATTCTTGGTTCATGTTACCTAATGTTAACTAATGAACCTTTCTGTAAATTGTTACCAGAATATTTAATATGTAAATGAGTGCAATTGGTCTTCTGTCAGTGTGAATTACTGCATTTACAACATTTTATATAATCTAATATTTACAGTATTTTGTACATTCAGTATAGTCAATATACACTAATTAAAATTAGGCATAACTGAATTTGTTATTAATAAATAATTAAATCATTTCTTTTGTAACAATAAATCCAATTAACCTGCAGCAGTGGGCTGATTCAAGGCGTCTTCCTCCATTACAGTGGCAGTGCGGTATCTTGTTTCATATTTATACCGCAAACCCGTTTTAGCTGTTGAGGAAAAGACAGCAATGCGTTTTTGATATCAAAAACTCTGTTCTATAAAACAATTGTTTTATGATAAAGGTTCCAATTAGTTTCAGAAGCTAAACTTACCATCAACTTGATGCTCCTTTTCAGTGACATGACTAAGTGGAAACTTTTTCTGCTGTTCTGGGGTCAGTGTTCCTCGAGAGAAGACCACCTCGACATCAACACTTAGCTGAAGCTGTCAAACACGATAATGCGTCATTGCTGCGCTAAACGATTCACAAACACGATTCGGTCTCGAGGAAGGACGAAGTGCGCGTTACCTGGAGTGAGTCGAGTTCGCTGATGTCGGAGAAAGGGAGCCAGGCGCGGTAGGTCTCCGTGGTCTTCCACCAGAGTGGGATGCCCACCACAATGACCACAGCAGCAATGGCAAGGGCAGCATATCGACCGCGCTGCTTTTCTGTTATGACCAAAATGAAATAGCAGGAAATGATACTAAATAGGAATTACGTATTCTTCGAAACTGTAGAAACACACAATCCATTATTCATTGAGCGACCCAACCCTGACTCACAACATGCTTAAAATAACCAAATTAGCGACACGCTGGTATTTGGCTTTAACGTTATGTAAGTTTAAATGAACATTTGTGGAAAAAAACGTACATGAACACTGTGTAATATTGAGTGGAAAACGAAGAAATCGTTTTTGAATTAATGCACGGGACTCACCAAGCTGCAGCGCTGCCATTGCTGTGTGAAATGACTACCGCATAACCCGCTATTGGATAATTCCATCCAATCAGACGACAGAGGGCACAGAGACCTCCAATCAGAGTTAAAGGGGGCGGGATTCGTGTCATTCGCACTTCCTCAACCTCTTAAAGATCCTGCGTCCTCATATGAGGAAAAAACATTTTAGCGAATTTTTAGTCTGGGTGTCCTATATGTATGCATGTATGTATGTATAATATATATATATATATATATATATATATATATATATATATACACATATACACATACATATATATATACATATACATACATATATATACATATACATATATATATATATATATATATATATATACACACACACACACACACACACACACACACACACACACATACACAAACACGTACGCACATACATATAACTCTCTAACATTCTTTATAATTACCCATTTATTTCTATGTAAACATGCTTAATTCAACAAATTGTTCAGGGTCTGTTGAGGAAAGCAACACCTGAGGCATAATAATGACAAACAGAATCTGGCGTTTTACAGTATTTTATTTTAGTTTTTACTACCGGACACACAAAGTGCTTAAAGAACAACATCGAATCACAAGAACACGTTTTGTCAACAGAGCAGTGAATGCTCCCCTCCCTAGAAGCTCCACAGTTTGGTCCGCTCCGCCGTTTACAACCAATAGAAGTTATTTTTCATGTAGCACTGTGTCACAAATATGGGGAGGAGAGGGAGAGCATGATATACACAAGCACACAACACAACTGAGCACAACTTCAAAATAATGGTTCTTTTCAAACTAATATTATTAGTATTTTATATTAAATCTCTTGGACAGTAATCACACAGCCCAGACAATGCATTAATATTATATGTGAACACAACACAAAATAATATTTCTCGGGAGTCTGGTGGAGTTAATCATAACTAGAAATAATATATTACTCTGTTTCATTCCCTATTACAATAAACTGCCCCTGCTGGCAAACACCGATCTGAACTCAGTATTCACATCATCCACGCATCATCATGAGGACCAATGAAGTCATACTGAACTGCAAGGAATGTGAAAAGTCAACTCGAGTGGCTGGTGCCTGAATTGGAATGACTTATGTTGGAATGATATAAACAGAACCGCTGATATACATATACATCCATTTAAAACGGGCCACAGAAAAATACTGTATACTTGTTTGTAGCATGAAATCACGCCTTGAATATTTCAAAAATAAAAAATAGTCTCCTGCGTACCTTTCTATTTCTCCTCTCCATTCGTAAAGTTTAATACATTTTAAATAGATACATTATGAGACACTGCAATGACAACCCTAAAGTACAGAAGACAGCGCAGGCCTGTGATTGGTTGGTGACAGGAAGGGTAGCAGCTGTGCGCTATACTATTGGCTGGCGGAAGCTGGAATGATGGGATGCAGGATGTTCAGTAGGCATGATTGGCCACGTACAGAGACTGTCCCGCCGATCCACCGGTTCCAGAGGAGATGTACTTGCCTTGAGCAGCCAGTCCATTAGCCTGAGGAAAGTTCAAAGGTCAGTATATGTTTCCCGAATAGGCAGTTTTAGACAAAGAATCGTAGCCGAACAATTCTAAACAGATTAATCTCCTAGATCAAGTGTTATTCAATTTTAGATTATTTTTAAGTATTATAAAGTTTAGATGTTATATTATTTTATATCAAATGTGTTATACTTGAATTAGTAATATGATCTAGAGATTAACCAAATGAATTAAAACAGGAGAACTGATTATATATATATATATATATATATATATATATATATATATATATATATATATATATATATATATATATATATATATATTTTTTTTTTTTTTTTTTTTTTTTTTCCTTTCTCATTCCTATACATCAAATACTATATGCTAAATAATTATTCAAATTCAGAAAGTAGTGAGAAAAGTCATTCAAAATGAATTTATTTCATTACAGTTCATGATTTCTGAAAAGGTGCCAATATGCATTTTATAGATATTAAAGTGACAAAAAAACTTATCTAAATTAAAGATTAATTAATAGAAATTTTCCATAATGTTTGTAGGGAAATTTATTAACATTAAGGGGGATATAAGTGTTCAGCAATTTTATGCAATACACAAATTTCATAACTCAAATTCAAATGCTCAATTTGAAAGTTATTTCTGTGTGAGCTATGCTTTATACTGTGCTACTCTATTGACAATAGACCTTTTTTGCTAATATGAAATTTTGCTTAAGTTGACCGCACCTTAATGGAAAAATTATTTAATCAACTGACCTCAGCACGCTTGATGAACTCCTCTGTGGCGGCCTTCTCATTATCCTTGCTTCCGCGCCAGGCGTTGAGGGCTGAGGCCTGCAGGGCACGTCCATAGGAGAAGGTGAGGGCCCAGGGTTTTGTCAGAGGGCAGTTGTTGATGGCGTTCAAGTTGATAGATGCCTCCTCCTCACTCTGACCTCCAGACAGGAATGTCACACCTGCCAGAGGAATTTCAAAATTAAGTTCCTGAAATGATCCTATGATCCCACCACATAGTGTTCAAGGCTCACTCAATTTTTTAATTTAAGCCATTTCCTCTTGCTATCTACTGTACGTCATGGGGCTCTTAAATCATGGCACTCTTAAAGCAGATTAGAAAGTAATTTTGTTTCCAAATTCTACAAACTGTAAATCAAACTCAGACTCACCGGTGACTGCGGGGGGAACGGTACGGCGCAAGGCTGTCACTGTAGCCATGGCAATTTCCTCATTGGAGAATTTGGTGGGGCAGGAGTGTCCCGCTGTCACCATGTTAGGCTTCAGAAGAGTTCCCTCCAGATAGACGTGATGGTCAGACAGGGCCTTGTAGCAGGCAGCAAGGACCTGGAGATACATGCGAAATAAAGAAAAGTTTCGTAAATGTAATCATATAGTATGTTTTCAACTCATTAAATCAAGTCTTGTTTAAATTCAAGGAATTAATGTCAGTGTTTATGTACCTTTTCTGTAACATACTGGCAGCGTTTCAAGTCGTGCTCACCATCAGGCAGAATCTCTGGCTCCACAATGGGCACAATCCCATTCTGAAAATCAAAGCAAAATGTCAAAAAAAAAAAAAAAAAACCTTCACATTTTGGATATTTCTAATATATAAATAAATATATATTCGGAAAAACAATTCAATAAAAAATACTTACAAGACTGTAAATATAAATACACATCAAGACTGTTGTGATCTGGATTTCTTGACATTAGTCTTATTTAATATTAGTTTTTTATATTTTGATTTAAATATTTATTTTTCAGTTTTTGATCTTTCTTTAGTTTTTTCCATTTTTTAATGTTTAATTTGTTTAATAAATTTTTTTCTTCCAATTAACAATTCAGATATTAGTTTTAGTTAACAATAACAACACCGCTTACCTTTAACATCCACACAGAGACAGCCAGGACTTAATGAGCTCACCTGCTGACAGATACTGGCGTAGCGAGCCAGGACGTTAGCGTTCTCCATGATGGCTAGCTCTGAAGGAGTGGTCTCGCTGATCTTCAGCACACTTCTCCACTTGGCAAAGTCTGCACCGTCTTTCTTATACTGAGCACACCGTTCTGACAGGCCATCGAGTCCTTAAGACAAACAGGCATCACATTAACAAAACATCATCATTGCCATCAATTTTATCAAATATATTATATTGGTAACTGCAAGCTTTACCCTGTGTTGTGGTCTCTCCATTTGTTCCTGCCAGAGGGACAACACCTTTGTCAACCTGTTAAAGAGGACAAAATAAAATTAAAATCTTAAAAATAGATGTCTAAAGTATGCTTAATTCACCTGTAGACCATCAATACAAATAAAAATATACAAATATAATATTTCAAGTATCTACAAACATCTTCAAGCTAAAAGGCACTTTGTGGCAAACTTGATGTAACCTAATAATCTCATCCTAATTATTCACCTACACGTCTACTTATTTCTAACTCAGCACTCAATATTTACGCCAACACTGCATATTTTATTTGTAATTTTGTGTGTGTGTGTCTAATATATATCAGCGTGAGGCATCAGAGACAAAAAGCAAATCTTGTACCTTGATTCCGACAACAATGCCCCTGTCCTTGATCATTTTGGCAAAGGGTGTCCCATCATCAGCTTTCTGGTAAAGGGTCTCGTGGAAGAAGATGACACCACCAATGCACTTGTCTATGCGCTCGTCAGCAGTGAAAAGGATCTGGCGGTACAAGCGGCGGTTTTCCTCTGTGTTCTCGACGCCGATGGGGTTCAGGCGTTTTGCCATGCTACCTGTATACAAGGCAGACAAATAAATGATTGTTACAGAAACCAAAAGAAAGCTGCTTGCTGCTTATTTCATGTCTGGAACAACGCGAGGGGGAGTAAATGATCATACTGAATGTGTCATTTCCATGTAAGATGGAACCCTCACTGACCTGTGGACTCATCTGCAGCGAGGATGCCCTTCCCAGGAGCTACGATACGCTGAGCGATGTCCTGGAGCTCCTTCTTCTGCTCAGTTGTGAGTGCGGGGTACTGGTGCGTCATGTCTGCGGCTCAAAGCAACCTGCAATAGAGGAACGGCAATGACACAACTGTCATTTCATCCACTTTGCGTATCTTTCTATCAGGACGACTCTTGGAGGGTTTGGCATGGTAATGTACATAACAACGTTTGTTTGGTCTTGGTGGAGCAGATCTGCTACACTGCTGCAAAGCAAGTACCAGCGTGTAAGAAAGACTGCTGGTTCACATTTAGCATGCATAAAATGACCCCATATATAGATTACACAAATCACCTCGTAGCAGTTCTAGACAGGTGGAGGGTTTCTAAAGCACACCGCAACAAGCAAGCACTAGGAAAGTATTTGGATGCTAGCTCATTGGCTTAACATACAAAAAGAACCAATCAGCTGCACCCTGTGATGATGTCAGAACCATGTGTTTCATGAGAGAACAAGGGTATATAACAATTTTCCAAATTAAAAAATAGTAACACTGTCAAATGTGCTTTAAATAACTTAATTAAAACAATAAAATAATTCTTTTCCATTTTATTTTAATGTGATAGCAATCGAGAACATTCAGCATTATTACTCCAGTCTCCATTCTTCAGTGTCCTTCAGAAACAATACTGGTCCTGTACTCAAGAAACATTTCTCTTTATTATCAATGTTGAATACAGTTGACTTGAGAATCAGACCATGTCCTGAACGTGAAATTGGCAGTGCTTTCTCCTGCGTAGAAACACTACTTCACCCAAATAAAGTCACACAAGGAACAACAATTTGTCTCCTAGAAACGCCTGACTGATGGCTATGGATAAACAAAACTGTGCCTCATTACTGAAGGTAACTAAAAGGTTCTGGTTAATATTCAGGCCCACTCTTCCTCACAAGCTTTTCAGCGAGGCTGAATTGCATAATACTGTGGACTAAAGCCAGCAGAGTGTTTTCTATCTCTGTTATGCAATCACAGTTCTCTAATCTCTGCTGTCAATCCCCATTAGACAAGCCCCACTGTCTGTTACTACATGGTATTGGATTGAAACAGCATTTCATTAAAAGGGTTTGGTTACTTGTGAAATGGAATTGCAGTTTAGAATATTTTTATTTTTAAAATATTTATAATTGCTAAATTTAAATAAAAAAATTTTAACTGCATGAAAAAAAATTTAAACTAAAAGTACAAAATGATTACAGATTAAAATGATTGTTTAAAAATGTATGTTTTAAATATAAATATGCTTTATATTAAAAAGTTTCATAAAAAAATATATATGACAAAGTGCTCTTTGTCAAGTCCACCTAAATGCTTTAGGAAACATGAATAAAATGAAGGTTTTAATTAATATTATATAATCTGCAAAAATCTAATCTAAAAATATACTTTTAAAAAGGTAATTTTTTTGCCACTCAACATCACGCCATCACATTCCACCATAAATATTGTTCATATTGACCCTGGAGTTTATTGCTTGCCTAAATCCATTCTATGCCTGTATATTGATTACATTTCCTGGTTGAGTGCTCCCCCATCTCTGTGCTGAATGGAACAAGCCAAATCCGGCACAGACTGGTTGATCTGTGTTGATATAAATCACAGTTAGATACGCCGTGACCCAAAACACACCAGTTCATGCACAGAACTCATAGAATAAAAGAGAAAACCAATCTATCAAGAAATACTGAATGATTTAATTTTGTATTGTCCTTAACTGCTTGAGATAATCCTCTTATTTTAATTAGAAATCAATTGATTTCAAGCCAGTTTTTGTATCTGAAGCATGTTTAAATTCTATGCTATCATGTGGTTAAATCACAGCATTACCAAAGTGACAGGAGAGCACATATCCCCGAAGGCTCATTCTGTGAATGAATCCGGCTCATTGGGTTTGTTGAACAATGGAAGTTTCCACAGAAAAACACAGCCTATGGCTGCAGCTGATCCCATTCTGTGCACATTTTCAAATATTCTTTACCAGGGATGAGTCACAACGTGCTGTAACCATTCCACGCGAGTCTTCATTGACTGGCATTATTCTGAGCAATGTTAAAGGGATAATTCACTCAAAAACGAAAATTCCGTCATCATTTAGGCTACTCACCAAATAGCTAGTTTTTTTTTGTTGAATACAAAGAAGATATTTTGAAGCATGCTGGTAACCAGTTAACGGTAATTCCATATTTTTCCCCCCATAATATGAAAGTCAATGGCTACCATCAACTGTTTGCTTACCAACATTTTTATAAACATCTTTCTTGTCCTTCACAGAAAAAAAGACAGATTAAAAACTATTTAAGGGGGAGTAAATGATGACAACATTTTTGAGTAGGAAATAGAAACGTTTAATGGTAAAGGCCACAAGTATTAGCTTCATTTACGATGTATTGGCTTCAATGATCCCGCAAAGGGCATTTTGATTTATGACCACAGTCAATGATGAAGAGGTGACCTCCTCTGCCCTTTGCTTGCAATGCAAAAATATTATCACATTAAATAAGGGTTATCACTTACATAAATTTAAGTCGCAAACCATACTTCTGCTAAATTACGTCAACAATGTTAACAAATAACTCAATTTAATAAATTTTAAATATATACTTTATTTGATCAATTTGTTAATTATATTACAGAGCCCTATATAGACTACACTAATGGGAATAGTTTTGAGATAGACCTAGACATTATTTAGACTGCTTGTCAATGTAACAGTTTATTATATAAATCACAGACAACTGCTAGCTCCGTTTAAATGAAAGAGAACCACATTGGCTTGCCATTTTTAAAACAGCATCAGTGTTTCTAACGCAAGTGAACACGTTTTGATGAGTCATGGTGACACTGTTTAGACAATGCACTTTTAAGTCATTTAGTTACAGCCTCAATTCTTAACTGGTTTGAAACAAATCACACAGTGGATCAAATGAATGCCTATAAAGGCGTCAATCTGCTAGATGCTGGGATATACAAGCTCAAAATAGTAGCTAACCAATCTATTATCAGTTATGGGCGTGAAGACCAACCCCCTCCGATCACTGCAAACCCCTTTTAACATTGCACACGGATTCGGTGCTTTACATCTCGTTACAAAAGAATATAAATGCACCGAAAATAATTTCAAATGCTTATCCCTAGGTTGATAATGGCGCCCTATTGAAAACATTTATTTTATGATGGCCTTGAAAAAGATGCTTCTGGAAGACGCATGAGGTGTAAGTAACAGCTGACAGATTCAGGCTGCATCTACTGCTCTGCACCGCATCATGCGCAACAGTGAGTCTGTGACCACCCATTTTTCCGATGGCTTTGATCCCGGAAGCATCTTCCCCATTCATTTTCTCCACAGGGCCTTCAATGAAACAAACCAGCCTGCTCTGGAACAAATCATCACGTCGCTTGAACGTTTAAACTATACATGCAAGTTAAAATGTATGCATGTTGGAAGACTGCGCACTCATAATACGTCTCATAATAAAATAAATCAACAGTACAATATAAAATGTTGTTTTCATACTAGTTTTTAAGTTCAGTGCAAAATTATACATTTACAAATAGTAGGTTGAGAGCATGCTGAGCTTCACTGATGGTGGATCCCGCTACAGGATTATGGGTAGTGTAGTTCGTCACACAGAAATAGCAAATTTCACTTAAAATGTACAATAAGACATTTGTTTGCTATTTCTCTGGAAAATATTGATTAAGTGTTTTATTCTAAAGCGTTTAAAATATTAATGTTTTTTAAATTCAACATTCAAACCAATTATAATCATTATTTTATCTTCAAACAAATATTATGCCTGGAGAAATGCAATGATTTTGCAAAAGATACAAAAAAAAAAAAAAAAAAATAGTAGTACATAAAAGGCCACCGTTTAGACAACTGTAGATCCTGAGCTTAGTCTCCATCATCAGCTTAGTTCGTTTTACCTTGAGCTGCACTATATGTACCTGCGGTGTCCTGAGAGAGGAGACACCATCCTCGGCACGTATACACGACACGCGAGAGGATGGGAACACGGCTCGCGTGATTCATCACAAACCTTGTGCGCCGTGACGCAACGCGGTGCGAGCGTTCTAGCTGCGTCGCTAGCGGTGTGGGTGGGATGTCAAAGCGTCCAAGGGCGACATTTACAGCGAAGGACATCTTTGACAAAACCTGAATTTCATGTACATCATTTAAATATCTCTTTCGAGAGGGAGTGATGTTGTAAGGGCGGCTTTAAAATGTCAATTTCACCACGTTAGCTCATCTCTGCTAGGCTAAGCTACAGTGAAGAAGGAAATGCCTACGTGCAGATCGGCCACACTCCCTTCCGCAGACAGAAAGCTGCATCCATGATGCTATGTAAACCTACACATGCATATGATGCTTTAATTAACATATTAAGTGGGGGGGAAAAGCTGTTAAAAATTCGGTTTGTCAGGTTTCTGCTAACTTAGCTCTACTCTAAATTAACTGAAGAGAGATGGTGATGATGATGGTGGTGGTGTGTTCATCCATGCTCAGGGTGACATTGAATGTCGTGAATGTAGATTTGATTATGTTTATATCTTTATATAGTTGTTTTTGAGTATTTGAACCCTGAAAACTAACATTTCACAACGAAATCAACGAGAAGACTTCATGTGTTGGATGTATCGGCTATAAACACTGTTAAAATGTTTTGTATCATTGTACCATTATAGAGAAGGCCTTCGATGAGTAAAGAAAACAACCACCTGTCGCATCATATATTCGCACTTCTGGCATTAAATGCAGAATAAAAAAACGTAAGTTGCAGTATTAAAATAGCTCATTTTTTGAATAAAATTACAGATGAAATACACAAAACTTCATTTGACGTCAAAAACGCACTGTTTACAAATCGAGTAAATTGATTACGGGTAAAACGAGTGTCCCCTGGATTAAGAAATACATATAATTTTAAATTAAGAATTCAATCGCTTACCTGTTTAACAGAGAGTGATGTAAAAGATGCCCCACTGTCGACAGCCTCCTGTTTCAATGCCGCAACGCAACGTGACCGCTTAGAAAAATCAACCCACCTAGGGGCGTGGCTTTTGTCACGACCTTATTTTAATAATGAATATTCATGAGTCTTTAAAGTGACCTCGCGCGTCACCGTCAGCGTCCACATCACATCCGACGGCCTCACGCTTGAGGTGTGTTGTACGAGCACGTAGTCGTTTGTGAAAATGTGAATAGAAAGAATTGTTGTTATACTTTTTATATATCCAATTTAAAAACAAAAGAAAAAAATAAAGATGTAAATATTTGCCTACAACTATTTTTTTTCTTACAAAACATGTGTATTAATTAAATATGCAATTTTTATAAAAAAAAAAAAAAAATATATATATATATATATATATATATATATATATATATATATATATATATATATATATATATACACACACACACACACAAACCAAAACGTTAAATACAAAACTCTCTATTTACTTAGTATGGAATAGTGCTTAAAATATCTCTTCTTATATTAGAGAGATTTAAAAAGAAAATTATAATAGCAGAAGCTGACACTGCAATACTGCGATGTTGGTGGGTGGAGCTTGAAAAATAACCACATACAGCATTGATTACAATGATGGATACAAAGAATACATAATTTTCCTTATTTTTTGCTCAGTATTTAATAAAGGATCACTGGTGTCAGGCATTCTGGGTACAAAACAAGAACTGTCATCTCAGGCAGACAAGGTTATTCATGCATACATGGGCATCCATTCAGGCCCTCAGCAGAGGTTAAAATAACAGTATGAACAATAAAGCCAATAGGAAAATAGGTATAACACGTAATCACAGTCCCTTTCCCACAGGATCAGTCCACAGTGCATTATGGAAAAAAATGCCCAATGCTGCTAAGCATTAAGTTATATAAAAGTGTAGGTATCCACTTGAAAATCTTCTCCTTTTAGCATTAAAGTACATCCCTGAGGGTTTGTGAAGCTGTCAAAACATTATAAACTATGAAGAACTGAATTTATGGTATGTTTGTTTAATGAAAATGCAGTGATGGCATATTCATAACAAAATAGTCAAATAACGTCAAAGGATACGATGAACGATAACCCACATTTCACTAAACGTCTCAACAAAAGGTAAGGAATTAAACACAAAGATTGGAGCGTGCAATAAGAAATACACTTAACAACCAAATTCCTTCACAGAAGAATAACCTCGTATTTAAAGGTCTACCTAAACATTAAAATTCTGCCTTCATTTACTTAAACTCATGTCATTCCAAGCCTGCACGAGTTTCTTCTGAAGAACACCAGAGAAGACGTTTTGAAGAACACTGGCAACCATACAAAACTTCAATTATATTTTTTGTACATTAAATGGAAGTCAGTTGTGCGGTATCCAACATTTTTCGAAATACCTTGTTTTGTGTTTCACAGAAGTTAATCATACAGGTTTGGAAAGATGACATAATTGTCGTATTTGGTTAGACCATCCCAGACCATGTCAAGAACTCTTGACAAAAATTTTTTAAAAAGTTATACAAACACTTCTCGTTGGGAAGCATCGTCCTGAGGTACACGGCTTTGCATGAGTGCTTCTACCCGCTCCATGTTGGCCAGAGTCGGGGAAAGGTCTGCAGCGGTGGGTGTGCACGGTGAGGTCAAGAGAAAGTCACAGTCAAAGTTCGGGAAGGGCTCTAGGGTCAGGCCTCGACGGGCTTTGGCAGGGCGGTCAGGCCGGTTCTTCAGCTCCAGGATCAGCTCCATGGGGGTCTTTTGGAGCAGATGGGAATCAAACGTTGTGCCGTGGAAAAAGGTTTGCCGCTTGAAGCGCTCCAGTGTCCGAAGGCGACGTGCTGGAGTCTTACAAAGAAGCTGTGGAGAGGAAATATTGGTCCAAATGATTAAATAAAACATTATTCGTATTCGGGAAGGGATCTCAATGTCTCAGAATCTGCAAGATCCCAGCATTAAAAAAAGGTCAGCGATCAAAAATCACAGATTTGTTATATGTATCATTTACTCACTCTCACATTGTTCGAAAACTGTATGATCTTCTGTGCAACATAAATGAAAACATTTAGAGACGTGTCTCAGAGTTTGTTGTCCATACAATTGAAGTCAATGGGCTTTAGTGTTTCACAGAAGAAAGTAATACAGTTCGGAAGAAAGCAAGTGTGAATAAAGGAGTCAACTATCCTTGGACATCTTAGATGATTTGAGAGAATCTGAGAATTTCATTGGGAAAGCTGATTTTTAATGAATGACTTTGGGATTCTCAGCACAATTTGAATAAATGAGGACAAAATATTTGACTATCCCTTTATTTTTTTTTACTCTGTACTCCTACTATACGTAAACAGTGATCTCATTTAATTCTTTCATTTTTAGGGTTTGCGGAGAAACAACTGTGATACATTTGATTGATGCAATTTGAACATTTTGGCAAGTAAACCAGGTCTGGGCCTCACCTCTGTGAGCAGGAGAGCAAAAGGAGGAGAGAAGTTTTTTGGCATCTCGTAAGGGAAGCTGCGTACTCTCCTTAGCATGCAACAATGATCTGGCTCTGGAGACACAGGAAACTGAGACAAACATGAAGGGAAGGGGGAGTTCAGAATGACTCGGCAAAAAAGACACATCTATTCACAAACAAACGTGGCTTTTTTTTTCCAACAATGAGCCAAAAATACAAATACGCACGTATGTGAAATTGTCCTTACCTTTCCAGTGGCCAGTGCATAAAGAAGGATGCCGAGAGACCACCAATCAGCCGCGTGGTTATAGGGACCACCGCTAAGGACCTCAGGAGCTGAAGAGACAGATTTCTTAAGAATCCTGTTTACATTCCGCATACAGCTCGACATATAAGCGTCCTTTCATTAGCTGAACCATAAATAACATTAATGGCTCATTTAGTATTTTCAAGAGACGACTTATGTGTATTAGTCCCCACACGTTCCATATAAGTCAAAGTAATCATTTATTTGTTTTAACATTTTGTTTCATTTATTATAGATTTACCCATGTATTGGATTGTTCCACAAATAGTGAACGCCCTTCCTCCACGCTCCAGACGCCGCGACAAACCAAAGTCAGCCAGTCGTAGATGGCCTTCGGTAAAAAAAAAAATTACATCATAAGTCTAGATTTAGATATTAGCACTTCACAGTTTTATATTATAAACGTTAGATTCAGAATTAGATGGTTGTTTGATGTCATTTGGGTTTTATGATGTCATATTTAGTTATTTATTTAATTAACAAGCATATTAAAATAATCGAAATATCACAATATGAAATTAGGGGATTGAATTATTTGGTTAATTCTTATTATGATACCGCGTTTGTGTAAATGCTCTAGCTATATTCTGGAAGCCTGAGGCTTGGATGTTCTAGAACGTTCTCCATGTTTACATGGAAAAAAAAAAAAAAAGCAGACACCAACTGCCCTCCACTGGCAGGACTACAGAACACACGCTGCCTTACCCTGATCTGTTAGAAGGACATTCTCCATCTGTTAAAAACATAACAGAGAACGTTTTAAGGCATGTTAGAGTTCATTAAAGCTCATTAAATTAAAATAATTACATTCAAAACACAGAATACCTTCACATCACGATGGATGATTGCACAATCATGAAGGAACCCTATAAAACATGATATTTAAAGTATTATTTTGATCTATAGCCATTACACTTACAAAAAAATTGCTTAGCATAAAATGTTGATGGAGGGTGTTTTTTAATTGATTTTAGGTTGAAAAAATTATATGATATTATATGATCTATTTAGCACATCCTAAATAGTTTTTGTTTACACAATACATGTATGTGTTCTATGTAAATTCATCATGTATATATAAATACAAACACACGCATGTATATATTTCAGAAAAATGCTTATATATTAAATGTTTTTATTTCTAATATAAATTATATGAATATAAATATCGCCATGTAAATATTTTCAAAATATAAACCGTATGTGTATTTGTATATACATAATAAATATATATAGAGCACACACATATATTATGCAAACAAAAACTTTTTAATAGTGATTAATCAATTGACAGCACATATTATGTTATATTATAGTTTGCATTATATTTATTTAGCAAATAATTGCAGTTTAAAAGGATGCTTAAAAACAAGCTTAAAAACGGAGTTTTAACAAAAAATATTAAGCAACAGTGATAATTGTTTCTTGATCACCAAATCAACATAATAAAACCTATCAAGACCGGCTGCTGAAAATTCAGCTTGGCGTCACAGGAATACATTTTTTAAACAAAATCAAACAGAAAGCAATTATGTTAAATTAAAATAAGGTTTTGCTCGTCTTATAATGCTTTGATTTGCTTACCTAGAGCAGAACTTAATTCAGCAGCGAAAACCTTCACTACTTCCTCTCCAAACTGACCAATCATCACCCAGTACGTGTACAGGTCCCCTGTGCTGCAGTAATCACACACTAGAGAGGGCATAAACAGAAACGAACCGTATATAACAGTGTCTGGATGTGCAAATCCCAAATACAGACGAACACAAAAATCCAAGAAATCATCTTGACCAGATTCATAATACATCAGTCAAGACCATCTGTTTCTAACAGGTCTACCCTCATCCAGACCACAGACTGGTAAAAACAACACAGTCAGATAAAGTATAGAATACTCTGTTATAAAATAAAGACTTAAGCTTGATACAGAGAAATCCCAATAGTGATCTAGACTGAATTAAGAGTACAACGTGGGTGGAGGAATCGGGGGGTAATCAAAGGAAGTGAAACAATCTTCAGAACTTTAGTTCAGAGAAAGCATTCGAGGAGTGAACATCACAGCGGAAGAAGTAAACTGACTTTCACAAATGCAGTCAGGATCACCGGGGGAAATCAAACACTGAGGGGGGAAAAGGACTTGAGGTTTAGATTGTGGAGTCCTGATAAGTGGGGCCAGATTGAATCTGTGGACTTTCTGGCATTTTCTACACTGATTTGGGGGCGGGGTTATTTTGAAATGGATTGTTTCATTGGTGGCTGAAAACAAATTTTTGAAAAATCACTGAAAATTAAGTCTGGTAAATGTTAAGCGTCATTTTTTGAAGACAAATTACATTTACATAGCTGTTTGTCTAAAAAATAATGCTATAACCAGTGATACTACTCGTATATGTATGTTCTATTTATTTTTACAGTACCCATTTAACTGCTCGCTGTCAATCTTAGAAACTGCACCTTTAAGTTGTTGTTTTTTTTTAGTGCAGATGAACCCATCTAGTCACTTTACATGCCATATAACAACTTACTAGGAGTAATGTGTTTTTATAGCAGGATAGCAGCCATATTCTACACAACTGTGTGTCACAACTGGTCCCGCAAGGTCATTTTTGTTATGTTTCTCTTATCTTTCGGTTCAGTTCATACAGTTCTCTGCTATTAGCCTGATCGTTTCCTGCTCTGGAATTCAGAACCACTTATAGAAAACATGATTTGCTTTCAATTTTTTCAAATATCAAAGCATTCAATTAAAGGTGGAGCGCTTAACACTTTCTCTTCTCCCAGCATTTGTTGAGCATCGTGACACAGCAGCTTTTGAAATATAAAAACCTGTAAACTTTTTAACATAAATCATTCACCAACATTTAAAAGTTTGGAGTAATTTAACGAAGACACGGCAAACTATACATTACAACCTATATGAATCGTGTACCTAATAAATATAAATATAATATATTAATATCTAATCATAATTTAGACATTTATTTACATTGCACTATTTGTATGCAACATAAAACGTTTATATAATTAATCATATAATCAACACGTCTTGTGTAGCTCAGTTTTGCATAATGCATTTTTTAATTGTGTTTTTATTATTGTGTTTATACCGTTTTTTTAAACGACCAACGTTGCTGCAAGTAATAGCTTCGGACGCAATGCATGTTAACAGTTTTTACAGTGGAGCTTCATGTGCTGCTGACATTTAAATAACAACAGTATTGGGACTGATATTCTTGTTTGCAACATTTTTAAAGTGGAAAAATATGATGCTATTCAAATACAATTAAAATGATTAATTCAGTATTAAATTAAAAGGCTCTGCTGTCTTTTTCTACCTGTCCCTCTACAGGTAGATCTCGCCTTTCTTTAAGGCAGAAGTTAGGGATCTCTAGCTTGAAAAAGTCGGCGACAACTGGGTTATAGTATTCAACAGAGAAAGGCACCGTTCAAACAGTTCAGTTCAATCTTTTAGTTACAGCACATGATCGAATATCAAATATTATTTTTTTTTGATGTGTGACATTAAAACCCACAGGAGAATTAAAAGAGAAACATGTCGAAACAACCGTTTTTTATGCATCTGCGAAAACATTAAGGCAACAAAAGCTTAGAAATAAAAACAAAGACAAAGCACCCGCCTTTAGTATAATTCTATCTAACTTTGGCAAATCTCTAAAAAATAATATTACAACTGTTAGTTAAATTAGGTTGTTAGTAATGTTTAACTAACTTCTTTGTGTTATAGAGACTCCTAGTGGTAAATAGATGCTAGGACAACTTTTTATGAGGAAAATACACTATAATAACTGATAGTAAATACTATTGTTTTTGAACCTTCCTACAGTAAGGTATTAAAATGAATTTGTTGTGGTAATTCTATAACTGTTGTGGTAATAGAAAAACTATAGTAAGATAAAAATGTGTAGTAAAAACGAAAGTATTTATTACAGTTGCATAAATATTTTCTATTTGGAAAAAAAATCCACAAGAAAGGTAAAGGCACGTAATTGCTAATTTAACATAACTGAAGATAAGAGAACGCAATAAAAGAAAATGAATTTGTGCAAAAAAGCAGGAATAATTGTATGGAATATACTAGAAACCTTGCAGAAGAAATGTAACGTTCATGTTGCAGCGTCATATTAAAGAACCCGGCGAACGCCATATCTCTCTTTGAATGATTGAACGTTTTTGAACGTATAGATGAATGAACGAAATCTCTCTTAAAGATTGGCGCCATGTTTTGACACAATCTGTCTGTCCGTCTATCTATATCTATATCTATCTATCTATCTAGGCTAACAATAGACTAAAGATCTTATTGTCAGGTCTACATTTTGTTATGTGGACCATTATTTTGTCATTCACTTCTGTTTAGTTCACTTCCTGTTTCGATCTGGTTTTATTGGTTTCTGAATATGGCCTTGTTATATATATATATATATAGGCAGCACAACATGTTTCTTTTTGATGAGATAAACACAGCTTCCGTGGGCAACAGAGACCTGAATATACTTCAACGCATCATTTCGGTTTACGCGTCTTCCTCATAATAGTTTGTAGGAGCTCCAGGGGGGTTTTGTGTCAGGACCACATGACGCTTGGTGTCAGGGGAAGAGTGATTTAGTGTTGGGAAAGGCAGGAGGAGAGTTGGGGCAGGGGTGCGTTCTGAATCACTCACTAATGTAGATGTGCCGCTGGGTCTGCCAGCAGTCCTGAAGGTCGTGGACAAAAGGGTGGTGGACCTGACGCTGCAAAGCAACAGTTTGACAACAAGAGCACAGGCACAGTGAGTCTTAAACCTCTGAGGTTTTGAACTCGAGCTCTTCATGTACCGGGGGTGATAAAGACATCCTAGCTCTCTTGCAGTGAGTTTGCATTTACTTCCTGTCGCTACAAAAACACAGCTATCCCAACCTCCACAGTATTTACGACATAAGCTAGGAGTCAGCGGCTGTAAAAGATGACGCAGACCATTAGACCCGATCAAATAGATGAGGCTCACCTGGACTATTACTTCCTCCTTCGACTGCTCCAAAACTCCCAAACGCAAAATCTCAGATTTTGGAATAACCTACATTAGTCAAAAAGCAAAAATCACATATAAGCAGGCAGTTTATTCTTCCTCATGAAGATGCATACATTTGTGCAAAAGTGACAATGGAGACATTTATTAAATTACTAAAGATTTCTTAATACGGTTTCCACAAAGACGTTAGGCGACACGACATGTTTCTTGAGCATTAGATCGTGCGACACCGAAGACTGACGTAATGGTAATAATATCAAAATAGAAAACTTTAAAATGTAATATTATTACACGTTACTACAGGTAAGGTATTTTTTATTAAATAACTGCAGCCTTGGTGAGCATAAAAGACGTCAAACATAGAACAGTATACAATAAGTATAGATATATTTATATATGTAAAGTTATAACATTCAAAAAAATTATAAATGAGTGGGTGTATACACGTTTTTACCTTAACTGCATAGATCTTATGCTTCGATTTATCCTTAACCTTTAAAATGGGACCAAAAGATCCTTTTGCTATGTATCCCAGGACCTAGAGGTTGGACAATATGATAAATCAATGATTTATAAAATAAAAAGAAAATAAGTCTTTTTTTTTTTCATATTTTCTCCTTAGTGTCCCTCACCTGAAAATGTTCGTGTCCTGGGACGTTGCGATGGGGAAATTCAGGCAGAAACATGTTGATAAAACTTGGCAGGCTCCATTCCATGCGGAGTTTCTCAGGGCCCGGTAATGAGGAGACCAGGTGCTCGGGAATGGATGGCTCCTTGTCACAAATCATCCTATGTGATCCCAATCGTAATGGGTTGATTCGGCAAAGACCAGCTGGGAGAGAAATACCCACAGCAGAGAGAAATCCCCGCCATCTGGATATTTGTGACTGCTCCTCCGACCCTGTATACTGCAGTGAATGAATGTCATTAATTAATAATTACATAGCTACTCATATTCCAGCAATGACCCATTTTTTTTTAACATGCTCATTGGTGTCTCTGTAATTCTGGCTGCTCTTTTTTTTAAAAATAATAATAGAGGATAATAGTGGGTTATAAAAAACATCAAGCATTATTTTTTTTTACTATTTAATGAAATGTAATTAATTTATAAGAAAATTAATAAATGTACAATGCGAAGGTAAAACATTCTTTAAGGGAAAAAAATAAAATGTATATTATAAAATGTAATTAATTTAATTTAATAAATTCAGTTTAAAATGCAATCAGTGAAAATCTGTGAATTTTTTTTCTAATACAGTAGAAAATAGCAAGACCGTAATAACCATAATATTAATTTGACACAAATTAAAGGACATAGTCATGCTCAGATGACAAGCTTTTCCTTTCAGTCAAATTCACATAAATGTTAAATGGCTTACGTAAATATTGAGCTTGGTGAAAATATAACTATGTGTTTATTAACTGTAAATACATATTTAAAGTAAAATATATACTTAATGTAATGACCTAATCTCCTAGCTTCCCTTTTTTTAAAAAAAAAAATTAGTTATGACTTAAATTGCCCTATTAATATTTAGCTGCTAAAAAATAAAACGCATTTCTTAAATTACCAAGTACAGATGAAACATTAAAGTAACACATGCCACTTAGCAGCCACCCAGAACACAAGCTTCACACTGTTCCCAACTTTTCTCACCACTCGTACCAAGAAAATAACAATAAATAAAACTAACCTTGCTGTTTTTGCTAGCATCGGCACCCATCACATTTGTCGTATTAGTTGTCTTTTACGTAGTGTTCATCCATGATGTCGCTTGTAGTTTTAGTGGCGGCGAGTGAACGCCAACGTGCATTACTTTTATAATTGCTCGAATATGGACAGGACAAGAGCTCTTTACATCATGTCTCGCTTTGAACTATACGGGCGAATTCATCTACCACCGAAGCGTTATCAGTCTGACAGATATGGCGACAAAAACAAGATAATCTCGGATAGCATCGACGAACACTGCGCAGCCTCCCACGTTACTGTCGCCCAATCAAATGTTTTGGCGAGTTGTTAGACCACGCCCACTCCAGCGCCCGCTCCAAAGAGTATCAGGAGCTGTCCAGGTTGAATTATTTACATCCAGTGATGATACATAACGTTATCAAACATTAATAAGTATTAATAATTCCTAGCTATATCTAATTATCGTTGTTATATTTTATATTAGTTCCATGAAGAACGTTCACCCTTTTTGGATTCATTGACAAATATTTTTAACAAGAAGAAAATGCTTCAATGGTTCTTTTGGGAACCTGAAGTAGTTCCTCCTTTATTTTAAGATTTTACATGCAGTTTTTGGGGGACTGCTTTTGTTAGTGTGTGTGCTGGTGTCATATATTTGATATAGTTTTCCTGCTAAACAGTGCACATACAAAATGTGTGGAAATGGGAAAAGGAAGTAGTAAAAGCCCCCAAAAAGAGAAATGAAATGGAAAAAATGAAAGAAAAATAATTCAGGATTTTTGTTGCTTGCAGGGATTTAGCAAAATGAAAAATACAATCTATTCGTGCTCCAGGAATGTTCTGGACAATTATTACTATAGTTTTTATAAATTTGTTGTAAAATTTTATTTGCTGTTTGTATTGTTTTATATTCTATATAGTTTTATAGTTACTGATAACACATCATATAAACATCATATTATATTTTTATAATGTATATTTTATTGCTTTATTTCATATAACATTTTGCAATGGCTTTAGTCTTATTTAACTAACGCTGCTTCTGGACTATTTCTCATTTTTGTCAAATTATACTGACAAAAACATACACACAGAGTGATGTACAGCTAATCTTTTCAACATCGTGGGTTACATAAGTCAAGGGATTGGATTATCTCATAATCATCGTGTTGTTGCAGAATGCACAGTTGGCACGACCGAATTCTAACATTATTCCTGATTTATTATTTAGACATTTAGAAATTTGATCACAATCTCGTCTTTTTAAGTAAATTGTGCGGTGCCCTTTCTATGCAGAGGCAATATGATTTTGGCTTCATGAGAAAATACAAAAAAAAAAAAAAAAAAAAAAAACTGTTTTAAAATGTGGAACTTTGAAACAGAATATACAAGTTTGCCATTATATCTTTAACTGCTCTCTTTCTGTCCCCATTTTTCTTGTTCACAAATACATTCCATATACACACTTTCCATATACGCATACACAAATGCACACGCCGAATGTCTTTAGTATAATGGATTAGAAACAGTAGCTGCACAATTGCCCATGATGCATGAATGATAATGCTGAGAGCTACACTGAAATCATCATTCTGCAAAAGGCATCCATATGTGGCTTTTCAAAAAGAAAAATAATTGCTAAAAAATAATTATATAGCTACTTTTTCTCTTAAAATATAGCCTATGTGAGCTAATGTAATATCAAGCCCTATAAGTGTGTTATTATTTTTTTATTTACTCTTGATATTTTGTTTTAATATTTAAATGGTGCATGAATAGATGTGTAACTATCTTTATATATATATATATATATATATATATATATATATATATATATATATATATATATATATATATATATATATAAATATAAGGCATTTTAACAAGCTGCAATTGTGATATTAACCCTTTAAGGCTTGATCACGCTGAGAGCAAGTGTCGTGTAGAGTCGAAAGCAAAGAGAAATGATAATTTGCTGCTATTATACTGCTGCTATCTCGTCTTCAGCATTGCGTGATCGCTTCTGACACAGACCACGTGCTTCAGTCTGTCGTCAGGACCAATGGAGTGAAATAACGTTTTCTTTCACGTGTTTGGTTTAGGTTTAATCAGCTAATTTGCGTCGTTGTGCGGAAATCATAAAGAGCCCAGCATGACTTAAGGAAGACGTGGACAGTTTGTTTGTAATGGCATCCCAGATTGTGTGAGAGGGACGTCCAGAAATTGTTGTTTTGTGAACGAGGCACAATGTCGTGGAGAGTTCGCAAAGAAACGTTTGTTGAAAGATGAAGCGATTCTAGATCTGAATCACAAAACACAAGAAGGCTAAATTATTTCATTGATGCTTTGTCTTGAAACTACCATTTTATTACGATTATGTTGCCAAAACACTCACAATAGTGAGGGGGCGTTGACATTGCAATGACATTAGCCAATCATAACAGTGGCCGATTACCGATGAGCCTTAAAGGACCCGCCCCTTAAAACAGCTCGCTGTGGAGACTCCATAAGTGTAAGTTAAAACGATTGTTTTCAATTCTCAGAGAGTCAGGGCTAATTTAAAATAATTGTAATTATTATATAGTGTATAATAAATATAGTAATTTATTGTGCAATATGCTTTATTAACGCACTAATAAAATAAGAGACAGATTAATATCTAATTAAAAACACAGTTCTATATTTATACCAGTTATAGATCACTAAGAAAAACAATTTAGGCTAATGAAAACTGAATCAGTGGAAGTTTTATATATTTCGCAATTAACGCCTTTCTTTCAAACATTTCTGTCAGACGTTATTTCTGAATATTTAACTATGAATATTCTAATATCGAATGAGGAATTTCGGCATCCTAATTAATCGTAGGACAAACGCGTGACTTAAAAGTCTTGCCTTCGCCATAGTAGCGTTTGTAAACTCTGCATCCCGGAAATTCACTCGTCAAGATGGCGACGCGCATCGGAAGCATGGGATTTCTGAGCACGATATTTCAACCAGTATTGACATTGCGAAGTCATGGGGTGAATGTCAAAAGATTTGTGCGTAGACGCAGATCTGTGTCTGGTTTAATTTCAGAGAACCAGTCGATAGAAAAGTCGAAACGAGTCGTCAGTCAGAACGAACATTTAGCGCAGGACCCTGAAAAAGACAGCATCTCGAATACAGTACAGTTCTCACTGTTACCTCAGGAAAAGGTGATAAACACAGGCTGTGACAATCATAGATCCACCACATTGCCCCGTTTTGGAGAATTTAATGGTTTGTTGTATGAGAAAGCAAAGCCTGGAGACAAAAGTTTGAAGTGAGTAGAATATTGAAATTACATTTTTTTTTTTAAATTTTATTTAATTTTTAATTATTTTTTTATTATGCAAGTAAACGTTATATTCTAGAATGACAAACTATTAATAAATTCTGTAAAAAAAAAAAAAAAAAACTTTTTACTTTGTAGTAAAAAATGAATCGTGTATCTTGTGAATGATGCTGCATATAATCTCATTGTATGTGCAGAAGGTTGGTCAGCATATCTCGATCCAAGAAGCTTCGGGAGCAGCAAAGCAAAGTTGTTCTGGAGGGAAAGCGTCTTATATGCAGCGCTCTGGATGCAGGGGCCACAGCGCACGCGGTTTATTTCAGTTCCGTGGATGCACTGCGGGAGCTTCCCCTGGACAAACTCAAGCATGCCAGCGTTGTGAAAGTCAGCATGGAAGATGCTAAAATCTGGTCTGATCTTGACATCTCAAAAAGCGTGATGGGTGAGAGTCGTGCGTTAGCAATACTGAACGAGTTGTCCCCTCATACAGCAGCAATTTAATTTGATGTCCTCCAATTGCAGCCATATTCAAACGGCCCGAAGCATGCCGTTTAACATTTTCAGAAGAAAAGTGTGGCAAGCCGTTGCCTCTGACACTGATTTGCGACAACGTGAGAGACCCTGGAAACCTGGCCATGGTGTTACGTTCTGCTGCCGCCGCCGGGTGTCGCGGTGTGCTGCTCACTAAAGGTAACATTCAAAGACTTTCTCATTTTCTTAAAAAATAAAAACTAGCCAAGGCCCATTCACGCCAAGGGTGATTGACTATAATGTTAAAAATAAAGACAGAGCTGTGAAAATCATTCTAATTTAACGGAATAGCCGAGTCAACGTCACTAAATATAATAATGCTTGATGTATACTGTGTTTATGTGTATTATTTCTCGTTGAAAATCAAAATGCAGATCCATGAACACTAGCTTCGTCTCATTTTCTCATTTGTTGGCTACATGCGTCCTCAAATTGACTCCTATTTCTCACGAGATGTTAAATAATGTCATTAATTTATTTTTAAATTTAACGGTTGAAATTAGCATGCGTTTAGACTAGTGCTCGTTCTTTCCCTGCGTGATCCAGTCTAACGAAATACCTTTTAAATCGATTACAAATTCGACAGATTACAAAATCTTTCCCGTTTTTGCGCTATTTCAACAACGAAAAATAATTCCAAACACTGCAGAAAAAAACTACAGCGTTTTTCTGCATCTCTGAGCAACGTGACAGTGATTTAATTTCTCAATAAATCAACCGAATGATTCGGTTCCGTCACAACGACTTATTTACAGTAACTTATTCCCACCTACTGGAAGTTTAAATTTTGTAATTTTTATTATTTGAATAAGAAAGAAAAATCTGTATTTTAAAAGACACTGGACATTTTTAAAAACAAAATGGCTTTATTAATGTAAAAATGCTCATAAAATGTACAAATAAGTTAAAACTTGTATGTGAACTGACCAGTTCACAGAATATGAATAATATCAAACAATAACACTAGCAATAACAATAAAATAGTCAAAATATCGATATTACTTTGTCAATATTGCACACCCCTTACATTTTATCTTCAAGTATATCGTGAACTTCCTCAGATTTTCATAAATCTTATTTTAAAATAATTTCTTAAAATTTTAGTGCCGTCGAGATTAATGTGATTAATCACGATTAACCATTTGACAGCAATACTTAAAATAATTCAAAAGGTTTTATTTTTTTAAATTGAGATATTTACTACCATATATTATATTATGCACTGATTTCATTCTTTTTACATTTTTTTTACTGATTTGATACGTTTTTTATTTTTTATTGTTTATAATTAAATTCTGGCCATCTTCCCTCAGGATGTGTGGATGTTTGGGAGCCCAAAGTTCTCAGGGCAGCTATGGGCACTCACTTCCGTCTCCCTGTAATCCCGGGCCTAACATGGAGTGATATACCAAATCACCTGCCCAAAACGGCAACCGTTCACGTAGCCGACAACTGCAGCACCACCTTGACTGAAAATCATAACACTGTAATCGCTCAAAAACAGAAAAAGCCTTCCGATTACGGTTGGGTCAGAGGACATCAGTACCCAAGGAAGGTGGAATACGAGGATGATAATTTCAGTGGTTTTGAGGATTACGATAGCGGCAAATCCCTCGAGACGCAGTATTATTACATCGACTGGGTTGCTAGGCACACAGGTCTTGTAATTGGAGGAGAATCGCACGGTCTGAGCCAGGAGGCTTTGCGATTGGCCGAGAGGACTGGAGGACGGAGGCTGCTGATCCCCATGGTACACGGTGTGGACAGCCTGAACTCTGCCATGGCTGCAAGTATTTTGCTTTTTGAAGGAAGAAAGCAGCTGCTGTCACTGGCTGAGAAGATAAGAAGACAGAGACCTTCGTGAAAAGGAAAAAAAAAGATAATAACAACATACAGTCATTACATAATCATTATGTAATATAAACACATCCAGTATGTTTTTCTGTGTGTGTGATGTTTATATATTTGTACTGAACCATTAACCGACAGGATCGTTAAATTTAAAAGAAATTTGAATCGATACGTGTCTGTGGCTCATTAAAATTAAACTTATTAAAAAATAAGTTTGTGGACAGGCTTATATGCAAATTATATGTCTTTAAAAATAATTAGTAATGAAATAACACAATGAAAAAAAAAAACTGCACTTGAGAAAGTGGCATCCTGTTTTTTTTTTTTAAATTTGCATAAGCACAGTGTTTGTTTTTATTGTGAATATACACAAAAGAAATATTTCAATAACGTTTTACTCTTATGACCACAAATGGAGAAGGCTATTCTGTGTGCCTTCTGTGCGCGTAACCCGACAACACTGCATGTTCGTTGTTATAATAAAATATTGTATGCAAAACATGTGGAAAAAACATGTTTTAAATGCTATTTAAGGCTAAAAAAAAAAGCCAAAACATTTTAAATGTTGCGCATCTCTCCACTAAAACACAATCTTCAGAACAAAATGAATAAATCCTAACTTGCACAGTTGCCTACCAAATCAACATACAATTAAAATAACCATATGCATGTTTGAGAGATAATTTGTCAATTTAATAATCTGAATATGATTTAACAGTGCTTGAACATGAGCAACACGTGTGTGACTAATTTGGTCATGTGACAATATTTGCATTAAAGTTGATTGTATTATTCTGTTCAGGTGTGTCTAGTTAATTTGCCCTTCTGGTCTGTGTACTCAATATCCTGGGTGTTCACTTTGAGCTCGTCTTAAATGCTGCTGTGCTACATTGTGTTTGGATTTACCCTTGTTGGATTAAATTCGTATGATGTGTAACCTTTCATCTTCATCATGTGCTCTTTAACACAGTGAAGCCGTACATGACACTTACAGTGTGAGCAGAGTCTGAGTGAGAAGCACTGAAGTCATTCACAAATTTGAACCTAGAATAAAAAAAAAATAATTTGGTGTGACATTTGGGCAAAACCTGGGTCAGGCTGTTTTTACAAAGGAGGAGACATTCCTGGGACTAACATTCTGGAGGCGCTTTCTCTTTGAGTATTGTTAATGCATAACTCACTTAAATTTAAAATATAATGTATATTTACGGTTTATTTGCTTCATTATTAACTAAAATGTGGTTGTGCAGTGGCCAGCTTGCAGACCACTGCCAAAATGCCACCATTCCTTGCAGCATGTGGGCCATGTGACCTGGGTTCAAATAAAAATCCACTGGGACGGAATTAAAAAACGTGGCGCAGATTTGGGCCAGTTCGGTTTTATGGTGTTTAAACATGGCTGACATTAGGCTCTCCATTGGCTTGCTTGTGGCCCAAATTTGGCAGACAGGAGCAGACCACTCAAGTGCCACCCTTCCATGCCAAAAGTGGGCCACAGCAATTTTGCTATCTGGGCTGGCACGAGTATACTAGTTATTTTTCCACATAACTTGATTGACAAATGTATTAGAAAAGCACTTCCGGTACGTAATACAACATAACTTTTTTGGCATCTCACGTTAACTGCTTCAAGCTGTTTTGTCACTGAAAACCCACAGGGCTTCTTCAGAGCCCCACTTGCCAGACTTTTTCACCTCCCAAGACAAGGGGTTAGATTTTGGGAGGCATGGTGGCAAACAATGTTTAAAAAAAAAAAAGGAGAAGAGGATTACATCTGGGGGTCTGTGAAAAGAAAACAGTTTGAAGAGTTAAAGCGGTCAAGCCATTTGACTTTACATACTGACTAATGAATGAACAAATGTAATTTGCACTTACTGTCAGTTGGTAAATTCAAAGACATCATTGCCCGGCTCGGTTTATTTTAAGTAGTATCGGTGCAATCAAACTGATGATAGGTACCGGAAATTAAGTGTCCCCAACTAAGCAAACCAAAGCTGACTGAGGCAAGGAACTCAAAATACACAGGTGTAGCAGCTTTAGCTAGTTTTCCTAACTAGCTCATTGTGTGTGTATAAATAGTCACAGCCAGCTTACCCTTGTATTATGACAGTTTTCTTGCATCCATCCTCCACCCCAACACCTCACTCTCAATGGTTTTGGCCTACATTCTGGCTGCAGAGCCCTCCCTCGGGGCAGCGTGTGAAAATATGCTTAATAGTTGTTTAATCGGATTTATGTAAGACTATATGTAAGGGTGAACTCATGAATTAGCAGAGACCTGAACACCTAGATGAGCCCCAGAGACAGATCCCCAGTGAAGACCTCATCACCCAGACAAAACCCCAGGGACCAGATCATTCCTTTAGACAATCTGACTTTGCTGCAGTTGGTTTCTCCGAAGGTTTTTTCTCTATTCTGTCACAGATGGAGTTTTGGTTCCTAGCAGCTGTTGCCTCCGACTTGCTTAGTTGGGGATCCTACTTCTATATCTATATGAGGTTTAAAACATAGCAGTCATTATGATTTGTTAGAAAGGGCTCTGTGGTTTTATTAAAGTAAATCAACCGCACTTACCACCCACTGGCAAAGGCCTTCCCATAAAAGCTACCTGAATAAGAATATACATTAATTTCAGTAAAGATACCTGTATGGTGCATTACAAGGCAACTTAGCTGACATTAATTCACTGTAAACCATGACTTGGGGCTTATTGCTTTTTTGAGATGTTACTTACCAGGCATTACCTGGTGAACTTATCAAATGTACATTCACAGTGATAAAAACTGGTAAAACGAGAGGCTTAATGACTCTAGAATTAAAGTATAATCAGAATTGTTAATATTTCCAGATTGCCATATATTTCCTTAATACAATGACATGGTTTTTGTTTAATTTCACATATGCACACAGTTACACACAGTTGTAAAATATTTATGGAGGAATCACACCAGTGACAGGAAACACTGGGTCTGTAAAAGAATCCTCTGATGCCGTCGAGACAAAAACTTCTCGGGCCAGAGCAGCTTTAGCAGGAACCTTTGGGACCAGGGAGGTTGAGACAGGAGCTCTGGGACTGGAGCAGCTTTAGCTCTGGCTGAGGCTCTGACAAGAAGGTTGAGGTTGTTTGGCTGGAGGTTTTTTGGCAACCGTGGCATGAATCTCAACACCATCATGGGAGGAATCTTCATGGCATACATGATGCGAAGCTTTCCAACTTCAGCTGCTATGAGACCGATCTCTGAAACCATTGCGGGTTCTGGGGTTGCAGCAGCAGAAACCTTCAGGCCTGGACAAGCAGCTCTGAAAGTATACCATGTCGAGTAAGTTCTGTGGCGCTCTTGATTCGGTTCTCTCTGACCTCAGCAGGTTCTGGAAAGGCAGTGAAAGTGGCCTTCACAAGGATTTCTGCAGTGGCCCTGACAGGACCTTTGGGTCCAAGTTGGCTGAAAAAACTCTTGTCTCCATATGAGTGGCAGGAAGCTCTATGGCGGCAGTGCCAGGAACTTGTGGAACAGGCCTGACAAGGAGCTCTGAAAAGGTCTAGGTGACTCCATTTTTGAAATATGATTGGATTGTGCTGTACTTAACTAAGGCTCCAAACGCTACCAAGTCCTGCCAGCCCCGCAAGACGCTAAGACTGGAGGGATGGAGGGGTCACCCATGTCAGCCCGCCAGACGCAAGGCTGATCCTGTTCTCCATGACTTACAGAAGGCCCTGAAACACAATTACCAATTATAAAATTTCAAGTTGTACAAATCAAACTGATTTCATAAGGTATAAAAATATAGCTTGTTATCCATGCAGTGTATGGGGATTGGCTAGGTGAGTTACTGCAGGTATTGAAAGTTAGCTGATGTCCATATTAAGAAAATCAAACTAAACCAACAAAAAAAAAAAAAAAAAAAAAAAAAAAAAAAAAAAAATTACTGTATCTTCAAAATATTTTTTTGATGCAGTACCTTAAACCAGTCATGGAAGAGCATCTCCTCCAAATGAAGCCTCTTCTCTAGGTTAGTCTTCAGACATCCTCGGATAAATCGGCAGCATTCTGTGCACTTACGGTCACCTTTAACTTCACACTTTCTGAACTGTAAAATAAGAATGATTCCTGAATTACTGACAAAACCTTCTTTTATAAAGCAGTTTTGTCTAATCCCAAATTGTTAAAAATGAAGATCTCACCATCGGAGAAGTCTGGCTGGTACCAGATATCAGTGTCCATCAGACTGATATCGTTGCTCTCGGGGAAAAGGCTGGTGATCATGCGGAACAGTAGCACTCCCAATGACCACACTGTTGCCTGTTTCCCATGGTACTCACCCCTCTCAAAATATTCAGGAGGGCAGTACCTCGCTGTCCCTGGAGGAATAAGTTTGTCACAAAGTCTAAATGTGTTCTTTAGCACTGCATGTTGTATTGCTTTATTCATGCTGTTGGTTCATTCACTAAAGTATAAGTCCCAAACTAAATGTTTGAAAAGTAATACATACCACTGTAGGTTTTGTACAGTGTGCTTTGTAGGAGGTCCCCACAGCCGAAATCAATCAGCTTCACCTCCAGAGTCTCTATGTAGACCAGCATCTTGATGTCTCGATGGAGGACCCCCCCGGGAACAGCAGACAGCAGCAGCGTTGATAACCTGATGCATTAAATGACGGACCATTCCCTCACTGAAGAGGCCGTCATAATGCAGCCAAAAATCGTACATGTCCATGCAGGGTGAGGGCTGCTCTAGGACCATGATGTACTGATCGAGTTGGTCCTGCCAGTCCAGTAACTCTGTAACCTGGGCCTTGATTGGCCAATACTGCCAAGGCCACCTCTAAAGGAATTCGTCTGAGATGGTCAGGCTAGAAGAAAGGCCATTTTTATGACGATTAGATGGAAGTCATTTCTCAAATTAGGATTTTGCCTACTCTTTGAAATATTGATTATTTGTATACTGTGACTAACATTAATCCAGAAAGTTATAAACAGTAAACAATGACTGACAGGAGTTGACAAAAAGAGCGCAGCTCACTTACAAGTCTGATGTACGGATAGTTTCCAGTCTTTGCTGTGAATTTCACAGCCACCTGAAGGCCATTCTCACAGCGGGTCCCTTCATACACAGAGCCGTATGTTCCTTCCCCCATCTTCTTGCCGATAGTGTATTTCTGACAAATGTGGTTTATTGAAATATAATGATAGCTATAGGCAGGCCATACTTATTCTAAACTTACTGTAACATTGTTTGTGCCACTATAACTGTACTTGTATATTCACTGATGCAATTTATTTTACACACATACACCTAAACTAATATATTGTAAGAATAGCATGTGTGGTCTATATTTTGGATTATGACAGTAAACTCACCCTAAACCCTCGCAATCTCATCACAGTCCAGCTGTTCCAGCAGATGTGGTGCCCTCTCATCTGACGACGGACACTGGAAGGAGGCTTCTGATGATCATTGTTCTCTACAGAACAGGTGACGTCCTTTTGAGAAGTCTGATCTAAAGAGAATATCAACCAAATGCTTGTATTGATTAAAAGGTATCAATAAAATATTGCATACTCATATACATTATATTTATAGGAACATTTATATAATGTGCATCTGTGATTTTTGCACTGAGTGACTTTGATGTTCAGTGCTCGTCATTTACCATCGGTACCCTTCCTGGATGAGCCTGTGTCCTGGTCCACCTCACTTTGCTCCACCTGAGCTCTGGTGGATTTAGGACGAGACACACAACAGAAGAAAGAGGAAAACCTCCGAAACCTCTTCTTCGTCTCATCTCTTTCTCCTGCCTGTCCTGGTCTCCCTCACCGACACGCACAGGCGTCTCGTAGGAACGAGGATGGAGCTCCAACTTGTGGTCGGTGGGTGTAAGTGATGCACCGAAATTGGCCCCGAGCACATACCACCCTTTGCTTTCTCTCTGTGAGATTGTCGCTGTCCCATCCTCGGCAAAGTCAAACAATATCAACTGAAAACACACTTTAAACACCGTTGATGACAAAACTCCTAACTCGCCACAAAGTGAGCAGACGAGTCTCGTGATATCATAAGCGCTCAAAATACATTTGTTTATTCCATCTTTTACATTCCATTTTTTTCATATAGTTTTCTGCAATTTGAGGCTACTCAGTATCTCAGTGTTTATTATTATTATTATTATAATTATTATTATACAGCAGCGTAAATACTTTTAAAAAAAGCATTCAACAGCACATAGTTCATATAATTATTGTTTTTTTATTACTATTATTATTTTAGGAAGAAAGCATACAGATGTTTGTCAAAATTTAACTACAAGATGCTCTACACACCTGTGTGATCTTAACATTCACTGATGGCTCAGAGAAGTGAGTAAAGCTCTAGCATAATTTGTTTCCAAATTCCACTTGATCTGATCTCACCTAATAAAATAAAATTCATTTTAAGCGTGGCTTTTCGAGGCCACCGTATAAACATTTAAAACACAATGTTGACTTATCCTGTATTCCAGGCTGTAGTTACCAAAAATCCTATTACAAAATATAGACTAATTATATAACATAATTCATAAAAATCATAATTTTATGCTATACCAACATATACAAACACTCCTAAAGGAAACCATTTGTACAATTGAATTTTTTTGTTTTAAATCTTTAGTCAACATTGCCCTTGTTTCAACAAATATGAACTCAAATTAAATCAGGTTTTGCAAGATAATTTAAAGTTAATGTTTTTAAATAAAAATGCACTTGGATTGCTGGCAACGTGTATGACAAATGGACACACACTATAAAGAGATGCCACATGATGCATGGTTTCATTTGCAAATGCATCATAACCATAAGTTCTGTGGAAGCATTTATGTAGCAATACAAAAATAGAAATACTTTGCCATTTTAAACACAGTATTGCTGTTAAATTCCTTGTTATACTTACTTGCCCTTTGTATTCGTTGTTGTGGGTTTTTTTCCCCTCTCTCTTTTCTTTAGGGTTCCCTTATTGAGTTCAGCAGTCAACCAATCAGGCTAGATCTACTACTGTAACAGGGGCTGGGCTACGATGGCTTGTTGTCAGTTGTCCTGCTGTTCAGCCAGCGGGCAGCTGTCCATTCTCTGTCAGTCATGTTTTTATTATCAATTATTTGATCTGAGGTAACCTTAGTTATCCGTTTGTTAATTTAAGTGTTATCTATACTCGTTTTTAAGCTATGAGCTTAACATGCTGCTATTATAGTTAGGCCAGTATGGCTGTTGCCACCTGTTTGAGTAACAGTGGAGAAGGAGATAGGTAAGACGGTATAAATTTAGTTTCCTTCTTTTTAAGTTGCAGGTTAGGAGTGACAGCCACCCAGGTTATTGGGGTTGGGGTTTAGATAGGACTGCTTCTTGCCTGGGAGTCGAACCAAAAAAGTGGATGCTTTGTCTGATGTCTACAAGAACAAATCTGATACAGCTTCCAGTTCACTCCAATTCTCCCTCCAGCCATCACTGTAAGCCTGATAGATGAACGTGTTACTCCGGGAGGTCCTGAAGGATGGATTGATGTGTCAGCTTGTCTCTGTCTGCCTCTCATGGTCCATACATCTCTAGGCTCTACAAGGTGCTACAAGCCGTCACCCCACCAGCCTCCTACAATTGCCTGATGTTACCCAATACACAGGAGGACAAGGGTTCTGAAATCAAGACTGTAAAATCTTGTGAAGGCATTCAGTGTCACCCAGCCTTCAGCTCTGCATATGCCTGTTAAAGAGCTGCTGTGTGCCAGCGCCCAGGAGGAGGCAGCACTCCGAGTGGAATGGCATCCAATGAGCCAATGGCATCCAATGGAGTTCCTGAAACTCTAAGTGCATTCCACGTAAAGACGTCAAAGGGACACAGCAACACAAGGGCCAGGTCTGTCTCCTCCAGGGGCAGCACTTGCATGTTCACCACCTGATCCTGAAAGGGAGTGGTGGGAATCTTGGGGGTTCTTGGGGACTGTTCAGCGTCCTTATCAGCTGAAGAAGACAATAGCCCCTCCTCTGATGTAGTAATAGACATCTTATCCTCTTCTGGAGCCCCGAAAGAGACTGGCATCACCTCTTTTGTGAGTACAGCTGTTTCTTAAGAGACAATAGGCCATCCAGCACATTTTTAGAGTTGTCTTGTACTGACAATAGGTCAAGGCCTATCTTTTCCTCTGAAAACATGTTTCTTAGCTGTACAGCATGTCCTAACCCCCACATCTCAAATCTTGAGCCAAAAAGAAAGAAATGGGTCAGTTCAGATGAGCATTATGTATATTTTTAATTGACTATTTAATATATAATTTTTACCTACTTATTTTATATTTTAACTACTTATTGAAATGCAAAAAACATGGAAACTCCGGACAGCAAATCAGAACAGTAGAACTTTAACTTTAAAAAGACATTTAAATAAACAAAATTTAACCATGACATACTAAAACAAACAAAACGGCTAAAAAAATGAACGAGTCGATACCATTACACCAACAAAGCATGCCACAGTGACCTGAAATAGAAAAACAGATAATAGAACAATTAAATTCATCACTAATGTTGATGGGATTGTATTACAAAAGCAAACAAAACAACAGTTCTACAGAAGCATTCCTGCAGTTCCTCTCTTCTCAGTTCTTTTTAGATCTCAGGCTCCTGAATCACTCAATTACAAAACAGGTCGACAAATAAGTCGTGTCTCAGATCAAGCCCGAAAACTGGTTTGTCACAATAGATCTAAAAGACGCGAACTTCACGTGTCCTGTAGATGCTTAATTTTATATATGTACATCCACAGATCTGCCCTGTGGAGAATGAGTGAGCAACTGCTCGTCTGTTTTGGTCACCCTAAGAGAGGTTTTCTTGCAACCAAGTAAACTTTGAGCAGGTGGATAGTGGATGTTATCAATACTACTTATGAGTCCTCTGGTTTCTTGCTAAGGCTAGGAGTGAGAGCGCACTCAACACGAGGTATCTGGGATCTCGATGGCTGAGATCTGTAAAGCTGTGGGGTGGTGTACCTCCCCACAAGTTTGTCCGTTTCTATGGTTTGGACTTGCAAGTCTCTCCGGGCTCTGCTGTTCTCTCCTAGCTGTGCAATTCACACACACAGGGCAGGGATTGGCAAGTCTGGGGGTGTGGGCATCTCATTTCCCATAGCGTCTTGTTGACTCTTTGAAGAATGTCACCAGGTCTCGTAGCCACACTTTCAGCATCCTTGCCTGTGCTGAAGCTGGCTGCGTTCCAGATGCTCTTATGCTTTTTGGCCAGTGATGTCACCCGTCTATGACGTCTCGTCAATTTCATTGGATTGATTAAACATATGATTCAGAGCAAATGTACAGTGTAATATTTACTTTGCAAAATTATACAAGGTTACATTTACAATAATCTATGATGATATCTATTATTATTATTATTATCTTATTTCAATCTCCAGTCCAGTTGTCCCCACTGAGAATTTTTGGGATGTGCTGGAGAAGACTTTGCGTAGTGGTCTGACACCCGTTTTTTGTCATATTGGGTTTTGAACCTGTAATGTTAAACCGCTTTATGATTTATTATTGTTTATTAATATTCTAATAACGAAGACATGTAAGTTACCAAAGAAAATTATTTACATGATACCCAAAAAGTTTAAATGGAATATGCTATGTTAGAATCTCACCAGAATGACGTAGAACCTCCTACTTGAGCTCATGGGGAAGTCATGGACAAGTATATCAAAACGGAAGGTGTGACTGCAGTATGTCCCTGTATCCCTACACACATAATCTGGTATAAATTCTCAAGGGTATACTATTTTCAAGATTTAGTGTCAAGGTGGAAACGGTTTTTGATATTGAGATATTTCACCAGACATAAATTAAATAAGAAATATGAAAAGGCATAGAGCAACGCCATTCACCTGTTTGAGACCTCAAAGATGAAGAAGAAACGTGGAGATACTGCAGGGTTATTGGATACCACATCAGCACAAGGAGAATTAGGCTGGCAAAGCCATCTACACATAGATTCAACATGAAAACAGTAAGCTTGAGGTAGCTCAAAGGAATAGTGCAAATCTATTAAATAAACATTACTAATATACAAGGACATGTTTTCACTTGACAGTTTTTATTGTGAGAAACTGACATAAAACCTGTTGAGATCTAATAATATCTTACTGCTGAAGCCCCTAATATATAAAACGGGTGTCACCTGATTCCATTGTTTCTGCTGCCATTAAAGATAAAAAATCCTTCCTCTGTGACATTGCAAGAGGTTCCATCCTTCTCACAGGCATTTATATCCCATATAAGTGATTTTTCTGATCTAATACACAGACAAACATGCTAACGATTTAAATGAGGAAAATCCAGTTTCCAACTTGTTAATTTTTGGAAAATTACCTGTAATTGAGGCTGTTATACCTCAGTACTTCCCCAGGGCTGTACAGATGAATGTTCTTCCTTGAGTGAGGACCACCACCAACTACTTTTAAAGTGTAGCTAAAACCATACACACAGACTGTGTAATACCTAAACACGTGAAATCTGGGGAACTGAAAACATGAAATACTTTCTGAAACTGTTCATACAAATCATGACGAGCTTTACCTGCCAAGAAACTTCCTAGACTCTCCTAGGACCACATCCTGAATGAGGAGAAAGGGAAAGAACACTACAGAGAGAAAAAGAAAGAAGAAATGAGAAAGACAAAACCAAACCATTCAAAATTACTATACAAAATAATACAGTGAATACAATGAAATAAATATGTAACACACCTATGCAATTTTTATTACATTATAACTGTTTGTTTTTGTCTTATAAACATTTGTCTACAATCACTCAAGTCTATAATCTATCCTATTCAAACAGTGTTCTGATGAGGTTGGTTATAAACAGCACAGAAAATAGCCTATTACTCACAAATTATGTTTTTTAATCTTGGTTATAAGCTGACCTTAGAGAACAGTGCAAAATAAAAATAAAGGCAGTTCACGATCCCTTTAAAACACATGAACAAATTAGTTGATAATGAGATGATTTACAGTACACAGCTGAAAGTGTGAGAGAAAATAAAGAAGGCAAAGACTATGATGGTGGCTTAAGGATGGTGAACAGGAGCAGGCGAATGGATGGTGAAAGAGATTGCAAAAGGATTGAACACATGTGCAACGCAAGAGGAGGCTCTGAAAGAGGATGGACGACCAGGAAGAGGCACAACCAAGAAATCCCAGGTGGTTATAATGGAAGTGAACAGCCTTGAGCAGAAGATGGTGGCAGCTGATCCAGATCAAGACTGTGTCCCATGGATGACCAGAGAAGTTGGAGAATGAGCATATTTTCAAAAAAAGTGGAGTGTTCCTTACTATTATTTTTTAAAATATTGCCTTAAAAAACACACATCAAAAAGTGTGTTTTAATCGTAGAAGCTGCTAAATATTGTTTAGTGGATTCACTCGCACAATTATTTACATGTTACGTTTGTAAAAATTCCTAATAAATCAATGACTAACCACGTAATCAAGCTTGTATGCGTTTTTTCCTCACTCCAATTATATTTGGTACCTCTGCAAACAGCTAGAATTCTGTAAACTTACCAAAAAAACTAAGTGAAACATTGCTGACTGAAAAGTCCATGTTGAGTAAAAGTGTGACACGCAGCAGGTTCTTACAGTTTTTATAGTAGAAACAGGGTGTAACTGGGTCAGGATTCAAACAGCTGAAGTTCCTTCTATTGAGCCGTATACCCTCCTGCAGAGTGCTACTGGCATCAAACACCAATCGGTTACCAGGAGGGCAACCAATATAAACAGGCAAATTCTGCAGACCCTAAGAGAGAGAGAAAAAGACTAAAATGAGCCTCAGAGTGATAAAGGTAGAGGAGAACAGCAGAGTAAAGGAGTAAAGATGTATGAGCGTTACACTGAGGACCATCCCAAGGTCAGTCTGCTGAAAGCACTGTCTTGGTGAAATGCCAATCTGAAAATGAAAAATAAACATGAACCATACAAATACATCAAAAATATCAATATCAGATCTGACTGCCAATTATGACTTTTTGCATTGTTTTAATGTGTAATTTTTTTCAGTAATATTTTAACACTGACCCTAAACAACACGCTGAAATGCAAAAGTCTCTCTCCGGGAAACAACTGATCTTCAACCATGCCTTTGTCAGCAACTGTCACCTAGATAACAGAGCAGATGATTTGAGCAACCACCGATGAACACTCAGGAAATATATCACAGTAAAAAGTGATGTAGCTACGTGTTCATGTGGGTAGGGTAAAGTACCTTATAAAGGACTCCTCCATAGTTGAATTTCACATATCTCTGGAGAGTCACCCTCAGATATTTAGAATTAGGGACCGTCGCAAACATTCTGATGTCATTTACAGCACGCTCTCCTGGAACAAAATACATATTATTAACAGACCGCTCTACTTAAAACTAATAATAATCACCTTTTTTATACTTCATTTAGATTTCAAATTTTGACAGATAAAATACAGGTTTAAATATAGCAAACACAAACAGCAAACTCTTTTAGCACCAAATTTAGCAAAATTTAGCAAATTCACCAAATGGCAAAGTTAGCAAATTAGTGCTCCTGCATAAGTTGACAAGCTAAATGTTCAAATTGTTTGTTAACTGTATCATTAGATTATTATTAAGATTATTAAGTGTATATGCGAATTCCTTACCAATGGACTCAAGAGTGAGCTGATGAGCTCTTATGAACAGGGAAAATGAGAATGAGGCTGTTCTGTCCAGGTAAACTCTATCTGGAAGTCTGGCCGTCATGAGCTCTTTGCTGTCTGTGGTAACACCTGACACATTATTATATGACAGGTACAAACAAAGGTCCTGAAACACAACAAGCACACACATTGTAAAATGACTCAGACATTTACCTGAAACACATAACTTGCATCTGAAGTTTTCATAATTTTTGTTCTGTTTATTTGCAATGCAATTAAAAAGTGAAATCTGTCACCTTATATAGCACACTATTGCACATGCGCCAGATGGGGTTCTCTTTAGGATCTCCAATGACCTAAAAAAGCAAGGAGTAAACTCTACTACAATGTAACTGCATGAGGTCTTTTCAAATCTTTTCTGCAGCAGAAAGTTATATCCACAGAAGAATATTACAATATCATAATTTTCAAATGAACACCAGTCTTGGCAGATCTACAATGACAATTTATATAAATGAAGTGTATAAATATGCCAGATTTGTAGAGACTGGACATGGTATAATACCATGAGGTATTGTGCATGCAGCTGCAGCAGGTGGTAGACAAAACCTTGGTACAGGGCCAATAAACGTGTGGTGTGTAATTCAGAGGAAGTTGTCACGAGTTGGGGGTTGACTGAGTACCGCTGCAATCGGTTAAATCTCTCTGTATGAGGAACACTGTACTCTAGGTCAAAGGGACATGAGGACAGGAATGACAGTTGACTAAATGACCTATGTGGGGGAAAAAGAGAGAGACATACATCAGATGAACAAGTTAGATAAACAAAAACAAACACAATGCACATTATTTGAAAAACAAGTTGAACAAAATGACTGCATACAAAATCTCGACTACTGGGATTTTTCTCTTCACAATACAACCTTTCCCATCCAAGCCTACTGTGTACAGCACCTGCATACACATGCACACGCAAACATAAATTTATGTATATTTATAGTGTCTCTTTTCATACTGTAGCCCTGTTTCAGGGGGTGTTTGCTGTTTGTGAGTATGCTTGCGCACACCTCTTGTAACTCTTTATCTCCATCATAAAACACTGTGAGTGTGCTGTGATCACCGGAAAGAGGTTGCAGATGGGATAGCTCATTCCAGCCCTGAGATGGTCGCAAACGAAACACAGAATCTGTTCTTTCTTGACCCCACCACAGCTACAGGCAGAAACAGAAAATGTATCACTTGTAAATTTTGATTTAGTTTCTTGATGTGAATACACATACTTATTATTATATGGTTTTAAAACACACACACCTCCTCATTTTCAGTAACAAAGACAAATGTTCCATCATAAGAAAGAGTGAAATATTTTATCATCTGGTCACTAGGAAATCCGCTGTCTTGCCAAAAACTCTGTCCATCTTCCCAACTGAACAAACGCACAAAAAAATGTTAGCATAATTATGTTAAGTGCTAATGTAAATGCACGTGTGCACATACGCAAGAATATATGAGAAGATGAGTGAATTTCCCCAGATGTATAGAATTCCAGTGCTGGGGCTGAGAGTCATTCCACTGAATTTCAGGTTCAAAGAACTTCTCTTTTGTTGCCCTGTTAAACACACACACACACACACACACAGAGTAAACATTTTATTATTATGGATGATAAAAAGCCTGCAAAACATACATAGTCTAATTTAAATACACACACAAAACAGACTGACATCATCGAATCTACAAATGCACAACAGGTCACAGACATGTGCTTACGTTGCTTCTGACCATATGCAATGAACTGGGGTAAAATCTCACTCATCTGGAAATCACCATCTTTGAGGAAACAAATCAAATCAATTCCTATATAATATTATATTCAAATAAGCAAAAACCTATTCTTCAATATTACAGTATGCCAAATGGAAAGACGAAATGCATTGGGACAAAATCATTAGGCTACCAACTCCCGTTCGTATCTAATGTACAGCAGTGTGTTACCGAAAGTGAGCAGTATGTAAGATCGTTCTTGATCTTCACGGAAAAGCAGTTCTATTAGTACGATGTCGGTTATATCGGTCTGGGCGTTCTGGGCCGCCGAGCGCACTTGGCAACTGAAGTCTGGAGAAGAAGACTACATCGGTATAATTACATCCTTCTAATTAAACAGTTAACACATCAGGAATTGGCCTCATCGGATCCATATGAAAATCCATCAACCAGAAAAAGTAGAGACTTAAAAACACACTCACCGTTCACCGTGCTTCTTTTAAGGTTTTTGTAAAATCCCACAAACTTGCATGGGGTGAAGCCAAGAGAATCCACCAACTCTGTAAATGTAACAAAACCATCTAGTGGAGAAAATTAGATTTAGCTCATGAATGCAGGCAGGACGAGGGATCTCATTTGGTATCTAAACAAATTTATATCGGAAAGAGTTGTATCAGAGAGAATGAAGTAGTTCCGTATCTGACCGTAAAGCTCTGCACGGTACAGGGTTCCAATCTGCAAGCCTCCCCCCAGAACATAGAAGTACTCTCTACCATGATGAGGAATACTCACTGGTACCAAACCAGACACACAGACTGCACTCAAAACCTTTTCCCATGTATCTACGAAAGAGAGATGTTTTAGAGTCCTTGAAAACACGAAAACAAAATAACCCTTTTAATAAATAAATTATTGTAAGGGGTATTTAGTAAAAAATCGTACTCTACATTATTTGCAACTGAATACTCTGTTTTTGCTCTGAAATGCATCATGTTACAGAACATAAATACTATTAATAAATGCCATATGCAAGTGAAACATTCTCAAGAGAGAAAAAAAAAACATGACTTGATTTTGTCTGACTGCAGTTAAATAGATTGAAAATGATTAAAAAGATGTAGAACATCCACATGAATTCTGTCGTACCTGATGGTGGCGCACTGAGGGGAAGAAGAGAATAGTTTCCTAGAAAACGATATAGCTCTTGATTGTATACGACAAATAGTGAGCTCTCTGTAGAAAACGTTTCTTGAATCATAGAAGACTCCACCTGTAGACACTCCAAAGAGCCTGACGAGCTCTTTATACTCACCTATGTATATATGTACATTTAAAAGTAATTCAAAGATCTGCACCGGCTCAATGTGCAAATGTCATGGATGCAATGCCAGTTAATGGGCAACCTCTATGAGGGATGTATCCTGGAACTCAGTAGCAGTCATGAGCACAGTTTTTAAGCCTGGTATTCCTGGCAACAAGAGAACAGGAGCATGGTCTACTACAGCCCAGAGTGGAAAGGATGGACTACCAACTCTCAGTGAGTCTTCTATAACACGTATCTATTGACAAATAAACACCACATGCAAATAAATAAGGGTAAAACTTTATCAAAACTCTTCAAAGCATATATTCTTATTATATAACTGACTATTGATATTATAAATGACATCCGCTTTAACAGCTTATAATATATTTAAATGCTCTTTGACCACACCTCCGTGCCAAAGTATGCTTCCGACTCTCTCTTCTGTGTAGTGACCATGTAGCCGTTCACATTAAAGGCAAAACTGAAACATCACAGAAACATATTGAGGTTTATTATACGAACAATAATGTATGAAAAAAACAGATATACATGAAAACATACACCCACCTTTTCTCAGGTAGATGCTGAGGGCCCATTTCAATGGATTTTACCTTCACCCGTTGCACCACTGACCCATTGATGAAGGGCATTGGGGCGTACCAGCTACACTCGCACATCTCACTTCCACAGGTAGCTAAACAAACACACACCAGCCAAACCAACAACATGAATGAATGTCTGTATTCACAACCGTCACAAAGCACTGAAATATTAAACACACACACACACACCATTTTCCGATAGTGAAACAACTGACAGCTCCACCTCAAGTCTCTGTGGTTTGAAGTGAGTGGGGTGTGTGGGTTCTTGGAACATAACGACTGCTTTTGGAGTCAGCCCAGTCATTAAGTCCTCCAGCACAACTCTCTCTGAAGACTCCTGATGGCACCCAATAAATGTAAAAATAGTAATATACACAATAGTCATTTTTCTAGCTTGATGCTTCTAACTTTTGTCTTTCCTTCCTACAGATACCTAACAGTTCCTACAAGTGCAAATGGTTTTAAAAAGTTGATAACAGTGGGTTATAAGTGGGTTTTGCTACCTTAAAGCCACACAGCAGGTCTAGCTTCAGGTAATATGGAAATCCTACCTATGGGACACAACAGAACATTATGAAAGCTAACGCGCACACAACATTCACTACAATAAATGCTTAATAAAATTAAGGTTCCTTTTATGTAAATGAACATACTTTATGTTTTGGATAATATCAAGGAAGCTAACATTTTTATGCATTTCCGTGTGATCCAGATCTTGCACCTCCATGCCGCCAGTCCTGACACCACACAATCCGGTGGAAACAAGATCGGTTTTGCACAACCTCATGACCCACTCACACTCTCCAGCGCGAGACGGCTTGAAACCAAGCACTGATAGTGCAAGCAGCACAATCACAATCAAAGCCATTTCTGAAACAGACTGGAATTGATTTACTGATTTTAAGGAATAGTTCATCCAATATTTTTAATTACACCATAAACGCCCAAGTCATACTAGGTGCATATGACTTTCTTCTTTCAGAGGACCACAGTCTGAGTTTTTATAAAAATGTATCCTGGCTCTTCCATGCTTGGTAATGTTGGTGGACGGTGGCCATGATTTTGAAGCTTTGTAAATTGGATATATCTGCAAGTACTGCGATGTAAAACTAACCTGAGCCAAGAAGTTGGACCTCGAAGCTTCTTGCAGAAAACCGGAAGTCAGTTATTTGCTTGAGAGGACATAACCATAATCCCCGGAGGTGTATAGGTTAGTTTTAAGTTGCAGTACTTACATATACTGTATGCGTGTATATATATATATATATATATATATATATATATATATATATATATATATATATATATATATATATATACGATTTACAAAAGCTTAAAATAATGGCCACTATCCACCAGCATTAACAAGCTTGGAAGAAGAAACATTTTAAAAAAAACTCTGCCCGTGTTCGTCTGAAAGAAGAAAGTCATATACAACTAGGATGGCTTGGAGGTGAGTAGTTTATGGTGTAATTTTCATTTTTGGGTGAATTTCTTTAAGAGTGAATTGAGTCCTGAAATATAGATCAATACCAGGCGCCTTACAGCTGATTAATCATTTAAGAAGAACTTTATTAAGACATTGATCATGACACATTGCTTAAGATGCTGTGGATGTGAGTCAGTCAAAAAAACAATATTTAACATTTAAACATATTTACCGTTAAACTGCTAAATAAGTAAATCATTATTTTAGGCCAATATTTATTTATTTAAACGACGACGCTTCTCAAGTCTGTGTGACAACTACTTTTCATACTAAGTAAAGATATTTATTACTATTTTTAAATAACGTAAATTTTGTTTGAATACCTTGTTTAGTCATTTAAACTACATAAATATATGTTTAAATAAGACTTAACGCCTTTGAAACAAAGACAATTAACGTTTCTGTTTACAACGTTATTTTTTAACGTTATTCCTTGTATGGTTTGAGGTGGCCGTTAAAACCGCTTATCATTAATATTGTATCGACTGCAACAATGATGATGAAATTAATAACTATTTATCAGCAATTAGCTAATTCTACACAGTTCTGAGAAATTGTATTAAAATGTATTAATTGTATTAAGTTTTAAGAATTACCTCCGAAATTTTCTCAGTGACAGGTGACCTGAATCTGATGACATCACAATCGCGAAAATGGGTATTATGCGATTTTTTTTTAAATAATGTAAATTTTTAGGAAGAAGAGGAAGAAAAACACTTTAAGAGAAATTATATCTATATGGACATTAACACCTAATTTATAACAACAGCAAATATTAGCTAAATTAAATGGTAATCTGTGTACCAATTAGTTGTAAAAAAGTAACATTTTATAGTAATATAGTAATCATTGATTATAATATAAATAAAATAGTAATAATAATAATATTAGATTCCAGACAGTATTTGGTTTATTTTTATTTTATTGTACTAATTTATACTGTACTAATTTATATAATTTATTTAAAGGCCATAGAACCACCAACATAAACGTAATAATAATAGTTAATAGACAACATTTTAAATGATGTTCTGAAAATAATTAAACAGCTTTATGTGTTTTAGAATTTTGTCTTGTATTAATATTAAATGTATTTTTGTTAATTGCATGCCTTCTGTTATTCACTTTAAAGAAAATCGCCGTACAGTTAAAACAATCACAAAAAATATATATAAATAATTTATTTAATTTTTAAAAATATTTATTAAAAAGGGCATCATTTATAGTAAAATGTTTAAGTAATTTATTGTTCTTTTCCCTTTCAACATTGTGAAAAATAAATACAACAATCTCCGACTTCAAAAAGCACGCTCACTGAATGTTCATTAAACTCATGCATCGACATAATGTAGCCACTAGATGTCAGTAAAAACACATTAAAGCAACTATAAGCGGCAGATAAACGCGTGCCTTTTTTCATCTTTTGGGACTTTCGCAGCTATGGGCTTTGAAAATGAACACTTTTCCATTTCAACGTGTTTACACTTTTAAATAAATAATTATTAACAAATGATTGCTTGATGAACTGTATTTAGCAGCATCCGGTGATGGAAATGATGGTGGAGTCATGCCAGAACGAAATACCAACTGCTTTATCGTGTTAAAGCTACTTATTGCTAGCAGTATATGTATCCTTTATCTTCTTTTTGTTTACAAAATTACAGCCTGGATAGAAATAATTACACCGCAATATGGCATTACTGTTATTTCACCAATCTAGGTAACTCCAATTCAACAATGAACGCACTGAAAATAAATAAAATAGCATGCTTCATCTATTGCATTGTTTGCTGTTTGTTGTTTATATTGAGCAGATGGGTCGCCTAAACCTCTCTGTGTTCATACGATCATATTTGACGTAGCCTGCTAAAACAGCACCTTCTTTTAGCGGCCTTCTTAAAGATAAAATCAGATGTAGCCAGGGGCATCTGCTAAGTAAAAATATTTGTGCGTCAAACCTTAATTTGTTGAGAAACATTTTACAACTCCTCAGAGTAAGTCCCTAAAGATTCCTCACCGAATGCACCCCATAGTGCCGGAGAAACGTGGCCCCCGCTAGGTGTCTTGCCTGTGGCACATTTTACCCTTTTGCGTTTGAATGTCAAGACTCTCCATGCAGAAAATTGATTCCCAATGATGCTATTGAGCAGGCAGGTCACTCAAGAGAGAAGAAAATAATCTCATGCCCCCAAAACAATGAGATGAAACCAAAATGCTGGAGATAAAGGATTGTCATGAAATTACAAAAATTGAGGAAATCGATCACAGAGCATGAAGCAGATATATGGACACTCAATAGGTTTAAACCTAAATAAGGCCATGTTTGAGACTTCAGGTTCTGGTCTCTCTGCTGAGGGAATATATCATAGGTCATTCACACATTACGATGGCATTTGTCTGTTCAGGATATAGTGAACTTAAAGTACCTATGCAAATATCTTTGCAAACAACAAAATTATGCTTTTAAATGTTTTATGGGAAAGTATGATGTTTTGACGTAGTTGACGTTTAAAAATACCATGCTTTCACAATCTTTTTTCACTGGGAGAAAATGTAGAATTAATCCCACATGCTGTTCGTAATGATTTGAAATGGATTTTTAATTTTTTTGCCCCTAATTCAACTCTGTTTTTGCATAAACACCATTTTTTAATCACCAGAACATAGTCAGTGAATAACATGGTATGGCGCAATGATATTTGCTAGCTGAGGCTATTGTGAGACAGTTTTTGCAATGGCATCTTCAACCCTGAAACATGTATATGTAACAGGGTTGACGCATACATGTGGTGCTGTGGGGTCAAATAAATCTTAATAGTTCAACTTGGTATAAGATAATTATTAGTATTTTAAAAAGCATAACACAACCTGTTAACAATACTGTGTGGCATAATGATGTTTCCTGGCTGCTTACGATTAGACTTTTTTTTTTTTTTTTTGCACTGATCTTCAGCTCAAGAACATTTTGGATATAACAGGGCTGACAAAACATTTTTAAGAAAAATTAAACGGGTTAGAAATATTTAAATAAATCATAAGGTGTAAAAATCTCTTCAAACTTGCAGTAACAGGGTTGATTAAATTGCGCTTTAAGGTAAGGATTTGGCTACTACTTTAAGCTTCATGGTTCAACTCTGTTAAGCAATATTATTTTTTTAAAACATTAGTATAAAAACTGAATAATACTGTGTCCCACTACAAGTCAAAATAAAATCAGCCAATTATTCAAATTTACATGTGGAAAACTTACAGTAACAGGGTTGAAATAATTTGTTCTTTTTGTGAGTTAGGCTTGCCAATGACAAATACTATTTAGTACTCTGAAGTTGCATTTGAAAATACTACAGTTAGTCATTTAACAGTCCTAGAATTTGAATATAGGAAGTCCCGCAGTGTCTCTAGAGGTTACAGCCCTGGTTAATTTTTGCTATAAAACCAAGACTTTTTTTCCATAGAAAACCAGAAACCAGTCACATTATGTATTCTAAGCCTTACACAACGAGTGAATAAAGCCGAAGACTGTGTTAAATGTGACACACATCACTCTTGACTTGACTCTAAACACTCGTCAGTGCTGTCAGGGGTGTGCTTACTCCCAGCCGTCAGAAAGAATCAGCACACTTCCTCTGGTCTGGGACTAACCTGGGCCATGTGTTCAGCAGTAATTCTTCCCCTCCAGAACGGGTAAATACCCTCGGCAGAGCCCATATCAAATTCCAGGGAAACAAAGACAGCAAGCGCTGTGAGGGACGACTGCGCACTCGCAGCCATAATGAGCCATCTGTTCAGCCATGGCAGTGCAAACCAAATGTCATCAAACTGTGCTCCTTCCCTCGCGCTTCCTCACCTCGCCTTCGTGGCAGGTGAAGTGCACTCGCAGAGCATCTCTAACGCGCGGCATCGCGGTTTACATCGGAGTTGAAATCGCCTCGTATCGGTGACAGACGACGTGAAGAACAGTGCATAGCAGCTACATATAATAAACCAAAATAAACCTCTTCAATTACATTTTTAATGTCAGCAACCATTATAGCGTACAAATGAAAAGACAGACAGCGTTCAAACAGACATCTCAAATACAAATACAAGGTTGGAAGAAGCAGCATTTGACAAAATAAAAGCGTCTGTGCGACCAAAATCATTTAATCTCCGTCATTTGAATAACTCCAGAATATATGATAGGCACCTTGCTTGAACCATGCAAAATTGTGAATACATTCTGAAATTAAAAAAAAGAAAAGCATTTTGGTTAAAAAAAGCAAATACATAAACGTCTTACAGTAACCGGTCAAAATAAAACAGGCATCGAGTGTGAAAATGCAAAAGAAAGGCATATAAAATTTGATGAACGTAACAGGACTGAGAACTTCGGAGATGAACGTGATGTATTTTGGATTCCATATACTCAGTGATCGTGTAGAAATGAACAAGCGTCTCTAAAGGGGTTGTTCCTCAGAGGGCAGGGTCATGTCTGACGTTGCCTGCTGGGTAACGCTGCCCGTCTCCGCGGGTTCCGAGCTCTCGGTCGACGGGCTCTCCTCATCTCCGCCACCTTCTTCCTCTGTCTGGCTTTTATCTGCTTCTGTGTTAGCGCTCTCGCCGAAGCCGGGCCCTTCGGCCTGCGGACCGTCTCCGTCATAGATGATGTCCTCTGGGTTGGGAGCGGGCGGACAGAACTCTTCGTCGGGGAGGATTTGATGAAACACAGATTCAGCCTGGAAATGAACACGGAAAAAAACATCCAATAATTGAGCCTATGAGCTTCATCTGATCGAACGAAGTCCGTGTCTGCCTCCCTCTGCTGGACTCACCAGTTTAATGGAGTAGTCACTGCCCAGGCTGCCATCGGGACCGGTGCACACGTGGACGTTGCTCGGCAGGCTGTAGCTGCTGCTGTCCAGGGCTGATGTGTCTCTCGTGTTGAAGTACATGACCCACAGCACCGCCGGCTTGCTTCTCTCCTCTGAGCCTGAAAAGTGATATTTAAACGTCATTTCGTTTCTGTCTTTAATGTGTCGATATGCGCTTCAGATGTCTTACTCTTGACAGTTCTAAAAAATACTAAGCCAAATCTGGGCCACTTGTCTGTTTTAAAGGTCATGACCAGGCCTAGATAGAATCTATGCACTTATCCACCGCTTCAGAATGATCAGAATGTTATATGGGTAATGGACCAATCATATGTTTGGAAATAGTGATTATATATTTGTATTTTTATGATGAGTATTTAATATTTTTGAAAGCAGTATCTTCTAAAGTATCTAAAAAGTGTAATACTGTTAAAGACAAGCTGTTTTCTATTTGAATATATTTTCAATGTAATATTTAAAGTATCATTACTCTACTCTTCAGTGTCTCGTGATCTCCTTTCTTATTATTATCAGTGTTGAAACCATTTTTGATCTGCATCGTATTATCGTGTTAACTGTAAAACACTAGCCTTAAATAAAAAAAAAAAACTTTTTCTTCAGCAAGGACACATTCACACTATATTGATAAAAGTTATTAAAGACAACTGTTACAAAAGATTTGTATTTCACACAAAAATACAAAACAAAACAACGAATGCTCTACTAAGCAAAACTGTAATATTAAGAAACGTAAATGATGATTACCAATAATATTCACCATACTCAACATATTAGAATGACGTGACACCAAAGGCTGGAGTAATGATGCTGAAAATTCAATAAACTTTTTTTTTTAATAAAAAAATGTAGCCTTGGTGAGCAGAAAAGACTTGTTTGTTATTTAGGAACATTAGGAGAATAGTTTTCGTATTTTTAAAAAAGAGCCAAACAAATAAATAAATAAACTAAGTCTTTTTTGTTGGATATTTCTTAGCTGAAAGCCAGAGAGAATTTCAGCACCAAGGACAGCAGAAAGCAAGAGTTGCCGGGAAGATCGCGCATAGACTTTTTGATTTACAGTTTTGACCACGTTATTTATAAAGTTAATTAATATTAATAAAGCACGTATTAATATCTTATTCTGCATGACCATACTCTGGATCTCTTATCTATATCCAACACCTAAACATAACTGCTATAATTACCATCAATATGCAGCCAGTGAGGAACATACAGAGGGGAAACTCTTAGTTAATAGTGAAAATGTGTTTGAAAATCACTTATGGCAGTTTCAAAAGATCTATGCTGATTTATCACAAGATGAGTCACTGTTAGTATTTTGTTGGCGGCTGCATGACGTAGGTCACCTAATATCTTTCTCTCCTTTGATGACATCTTAGGCGAGACGGCCTCTATAGTCCAACAGAAGAGAAGAATCTCAAGAGTGAGTGTGTGTGTGTGTGTGTGTGTGTGTGACTGGTTCGTTTAAAGCGTAAAGCTGTCAGTCTGTATCATTACCCTTTAAATACATGAGCCTCTGCCGCAAAAAGGTGGGAAAAGAAAGGCTAGAAAAAGCGAGAGGGAGAAGGTGTCAGTCTGAAATGTCAGAACGGTCATTACCCAAATGTCACACAATTATGACGCGTGTTCCTTTTCCTGCCCGGAGTGGCCCGGTGATTTGCTTAATTTGGAGAGGGGGAGAGGTGTGGCGGCATCAATGTTTAACGCCGCTTCAAATATACCACCCATCCTTCCCTCTGAATGCTGTCGGGTCACTGATTCACAAAACACTCAAGCCTTTAACTGAACACACACAGCCAAACAGAGTCCCGTCTGTTAGAAGAAGAAAGCCATGACCATACATTACTAGGTGATGTATGGACACAGAGAAACTGTACGGCCTGCTGTATCTGTACTGGTATATAATATTTATATCGGTTTTATTATTATATTCATAATTATACAGGTCAATAAATGTCAACACCACATTTCGAAGGATGAGATTAAAGAATTAAAGATACTTTCATTCACCAAAGGCACATTGAAAATGAACAAAAGTGACAGTAAAGACGCAAGAAAATGTTAAGCAGCACAACTATTTTCAACACTGATAATAATGTTGAAAAATTGGATCAGAAAATGAGCACGTTAAAATGATTTCTGAAGGAGCTGGTGAGTAATGATGCCGAAAGCTTTGCATCAAAGGAATGAATAAAATGTTTAAAAGATGTTAAAAGAAAAAAAAAAGTTATTTTAAACTGTTATATTTGACAATATTAGTGTTTTTATTGCATTTTTGATCAAATAAATTATCCATTATATTCTATAAAATATATATATATATATATATATATATATATATATATATATATATATATATATATATATATATATATATATATATATATAAATATAAACATTATGTATTACTTTGTCTTGTTTTTAAATTTAAAGACTACCTTTAGTATAAAATGTTCTACTTTAGATATAAGATGGAACATAAATATATACAAAGATGCATGTGTTTGAGCTCTGGTTTGGTCATACATACACACACACACACACACACTCCCAGATGTGACAAATGTCAGATTAGCATACAGCAGCACTCCTGATGGTGGCTAACACATGCCTGCAGCTGCAAACCTCCCAAGCCACAATCATTCTCTAACACACACTGGCACTTTGCCTCCACAACACACACACACACACACACACACACACACACACACACAAGTGCATATTTATCTGAATGAGGACATTACACAGACTTGTATTGTTTTATAGATAGTGAATATGATCCCATCCCACACCCTAACCCTGCACTTTTTACAATTTAAGATTTATTTATTTATTTTTGTACTTCAGATCAAATCGTGCCTAAAATATTTTTTTTAATCTACCATCTACTTACAATATGTCTACTTTTTAGAACTTTACTATGCAGTTAGGTGTTTTCACATGGCCTCGTGGTTGTCAATAGTAGGCCATCACTAAAAGTGGTGCAGAGTGCAAAAAGAGTCTCTTCCCGTCCTGAGTGTACAGCAAAACGTGATTGGCCATGGCGTGAACGTGCTACGATTAAGCAGCACAATGCGATTTGAGTTTGAGTGTACAGTGGGTGGAGTTCACATATTTGTGAATTTGTGTCTTGAAATATTTTGAAATCAACAGCATGCAGTGATCCACAAATGTACAGGAAGTGATGTACAAGTGATTGTTTTGTGATGTTAATAAATGTTCTTTTTACTTGGGGTTTATGTTCTTATCTGTGCACATATACACATTTTACTTTATGAACAGTTATAACAGTTAGACTGCCGTTTACAATGCTTCCTGGGATTGTAGTTCCCTTCGTTCAAGCTGTAAAGTACCTTTTAGCTTCAAATCAAAGTTTGTTGACGTGACTGTTCTCGCAGTTGATTGGTTGGTTCCATGGCTCAAAATCAATGAGTAAAAAAAACTAATCAACACAGCTGAAAAAGTGGTTCTGGACTAATACGCTCAATGGCCGCTAAGGTGTTCAGAGACATTTTATGTGCAGACGCTAAAATATTTAGAGTACTGTTTTTTTTTAGCCTACTGTTACACGATTCCAAGGTTGTTGTTTTTTTAATTACGGTTGCTGAGGTATCCGAGGTTTAAGCCGTTGGTCACTAAAGGGATTTAAGATGTGTCCTAAGTGTTCTTCAAGTAACTAAACCCGAATATAAAATGTAACAGCTTCCTTTAATCTAGTCTACATGCAGTCATATGTAAGCCTTGATCGTTGTGAAGGGCTTGAAACCCCTTAGGAAATCTGCACTAGTTGTTTATTTGTTCCATTTGGCTCCATCACGATCCAAACAGACTCACTCGCTCTCACACACACACACACACACATACATACACACTCACACACAGCGCTTTGACCATGGGAATGAATGAAGATCTACCCAGGTGACTTTGTCTCTCTGACCTGTTCTGGCCCACTGCTCTTCTTATCTAGCGATTCATCCTCAAGACCTCTGCCAGTATTTGTTCTGACATTTTAATTAAAATAGTACTAGCTCATTCCTGTGATAAAAAGGCTGTGTGTCGCCCAGCGGGGCCCCACGTCCCGCACCCTCTGCTGTGCTGGCCACGCACCTGAGCACCAGGCTCACACTCACACACACACACACACACACACACACAGAAACAATTATAACATCTCTATTTTCTCGAACCACAGAAGTACTTAAATTCACAACAAGAATCAATAGAAAAAGCAAATGCTTCAAAGGAGAGTCTGCGCACGATGGAGGAGTGATAAAGGCGTGTTGAGATGCCGGCTGATAGAGGGAGATTGAGTTTGTTGGATGGAATGAGGAGAGTTGAGGATGTCGTGGCCTAGATGACCTTGATCTTACTGCAATCAAACAGGACAGTCATCTCTTCTGTAGGGAGAGACTGTGTACCTTTGCCACATTAAGCTACAGAACTTGCTAACTAGCACATCATATGGAAAGTCGATTTGCAATGATTCATAAAATAATCTAATACTCATTTCTTCCTACCTGGTCTCATGGCATAAACGTACCTTGGCTCACGTTTTATCGAGACATGAACTACGTACCAATAAGTACATATCACTGCAGTTTCCAAAAGAAATGAACAGTAAAAGGCAGTAAAACTCTGCATCATTTTAACACAATTACTTGATGACCCTCATGTGACTTCAAAACAATATCAATATTTCTCTTTGAAACTGCAGTGAAACGTCCAGCAAGGCACGTTAAAATGGTGTTGCGCAAAAAGTGCACAGATGTACATATTTTTATGAGACCTGGTTGATTTCTTCTGTAGGTGAGGCTGGATCTTGAATGATTTGCGTGAACATAAATGTAGATTTAGGAAGCATTTGTAATCCACAGTGTATTTAGCAGCTCAGATGATGGGAGTACATGGCGACTGCTATGTTCATTATTACATCCAATAACAGAACATCTCAGTTGCTTAGGAGACATTCTGCTCCGGTGTCCAAACAATGGCAGACTGATGACAGCTCACTCAGGGCAGGTCTAATGTAAAACACCAGTGTCAGTCAAAACCTGTGGGCGGGACTTAGCTCTGTGGATGTCACACAACCAACAATGTAAAAATGGCTTAATCTAAAAAAAAAAAAAATATTATTTATACAAGGGGGAAAATGGGTTAATTTTTATCATTATAACCCTATAATATACTATTATACTTTTTGTGGTATTTAAAAAATTATATATACACATACATATATATATATATATAACCAAGAACAACTAAACTAATCTCTTTTTTTTATTCAATCTCTGAAATCCAAACTCACTGTATGAATTCACCCTTATGATCTGAAGGTAATGTGAGGTCATATGTGACAGGTCGTGCTCAGATTCACTCTGAAGGAGCCAAGCAGACCCTGACAGAGTATAATGGGAATCAATGGGAGCAGTGCCTGGCCCCTGCCTGCCACACCACCATCAATATCAATCACTGTTATCGCCAATAACGTCTCTGTGTAAGCCCTTCGCTGAATGTCACAGCAATACCAGATCTTTCTTCTTTAAAGGGAGGAAGAGATGATCTCTCTTTGACACGAACGGCAAGGTTAGTTAAGTACTGTTAGCAGGATGTATAGCGGATCTGGATGTGCAATCGGAGGTCGATGCACAGAAGGACCGAAGATGTTAATGGGTTTAGATGATGGGCAGTTTTAATTGGAAATGAAGGAGCTGGGTCAGGTCTTACCTTCTGAAGGTTCCTCTCCAGAAATGGTGGAAACGTGAAACAACTGAGATACAACTGGAGCGAGATCCTCCTTGGCCGTACCAGACGACGAACAGGTTAAGTGGACCAAATCTGGTATAAAACAAAAATGACGTTAGCTGAACCACGATTTGGAAGGAACAAGTAAAAAAAATGAAAAGGTAGGCAGAGGTAATTGCAAATTTGTATCTTCACATCTTGACATCTTTTCCATCAGAACTGTGATATATATAATCAGAATTGTAATTCCAATTATTTTTCTTGCATGCAATTTTGAGAAAACTGGTTAAAAATGTTTTTCACTCTTAATCAAGAAAAAAAAAAACAATCAAAATTGTGATGGGACTGTTAATAATTTTTTTAAAGCTTCATCTTCAATAAGATCAAAGCTCAAGCTGCTGCCTAGAAACTGAAAGGCAATGTTTCAGAACATGCTAATTGTACTGAAAAAAGCTTGATTAAATAAGTATGACAAACTTGGCCAACATCTGACTAGATGAAGGACTACAGTAAGGCTCTGACTTTCCGTGAAAGTAGCCCTTAAAGTGATGCAGATGGGCAAAAAAGAAACAGGCACCAAAACTCAAAACAACAAATCTCAATCCTCATAAAGGCCTGAGAAGCTCTGCTAGTGGGATCTGTGGAACTGTCCTGGGTAATCCCAAGAGTTCACACACCACTTCCAGGCTTATCATTACTTCTCCACTGTTTCTTCCTGTGGTCTGTGGTACAACACCGTATGCGTGAGGATCAAAGAGAACAATTCCAGTGCAGGCTCAGGGCGGCGCAGGCTCCGTGTCACACCGTGGAGAGGTGCACATATGCAGGCATCTCCAGTGGGACAGGAGGTGCAGCTTCGCTAAAGGCTCTAAAGACACACGGGACACTGCAGAGTTCTGAAAAAGATTCTCACCACAGCCAGAGACACTCTAGGGGCTGATTTTAAAAGTCCTGGATAGTTGAAAGTGAACTCTTTTGCAGTACAGGTGGATTCATAGTATACCCAGTTATGGCTATAAATGTTCTATATAGAGTCTTGAAAAAATAACTGCCTTGTTCTATTTGAGTGGACACTTAGTATACATTAAATGTATACAACGCGGAAAAAGCAAGACACAGCTGGGAGAACATCTAGCAACCAAAATAAAGTTAATTGACATCATGTCTGTAACATGATTAGCTATAAAAGGGATGTCTCTCCAAAGTAAAGAAGAGCAGAGGCTCTCCAATCTGTGAAAGAGTGCGTAAAAAGATCCTGGAATACTTTAAAAACAACGTTCCTTAACGTCAAATTGCAAAGGCTTTGCAAACCTCATTAGCTACAGTACATAACATCATCAAAAATGATTTGCGGCCTTCAGGCCCTCAGATGACACTGCGTCACTCATCAGCATGGTTCTGCCACTGACATTAATAAATGGGCCTAGGAATACTTCCAGAAACCACTGTCGGTAAACACAATCCACCGTGCCATCTGCAGACGCCCACTAAAGCTCTATCATGCAAAAAGGAAGCCATATGTGAACATGGTCCAGAAGCACCGTTGTGTCCTGTGGGCCAAGGCTCATCTTAAATGGACTCTTTCCATGTGGAAAAATGGTCAAATGAGTCCAAAAGTATCATTCTTGTTGGAAATCATGGACACCGTGTCCTCCCAGCTTAAGAGAAGTGAGACCTTATAGAGACCAACATATGCTTCCTTCCATTTTATTCCCTATTTCAGGGAAGGCCTTGCGTATTTCAGCAGGACAATGCAAAACCACCACATACTGCAGCTATGGTTGCACTCTTCAGGAGCTGGAAACTGCATCAGTGACCAAATTCCAACACCAAAACTTATAACCTCTATTTTGAGAGGCACCAAATTTGAAATGAGCTCATTTTGTGCATACAATTGTATAATTTCTCAGTTTAAGCATTTGTTATGTTCTTCATGTTCTATTGTATGTTTAATAAAATGCTGGCTTGTGATAAAATTTTTTTAATAAATTAAATTAAATTAAATAATAATTATGTTTTCACTCTGACAAATAAATATAGCTATTTTTAACTTCAAAATGTAAACAACAAAAGTGTAGTAAAATTAACAAAATGCAATATTGCATTTTATAAAGCATTAAAACTGGATTTGCTTCATTATAATTTTTGAAATAATATACAATACTAACTACACTTTCATATAGGATGGATTATAGTACTTACAACAATATTTAATAACATTAAAAATTCCATACACAGTTGTAAATGTTAATTCACAATTTAAAAGTGATTTTTTTAACAGATACATTATATATATATATATATATATATATATATATATATATATATATACACACACACACATATATATTATATATATATAAAAATAATATAAAAATATATATATATATATATATATTTTATTATATTATTTATATATATATATATATATATATATATATATATATATATATATATATATATATATATATATATATATATATATATATATTTTTTTATATATTAGCGCCAATGTATTATTTCTATTTTTAAGTAGCACCAAGTCCTTCATTCTGATTTCATATAGAAGGTGAAATATGTATTTATTATGTTAAAATACTAATACTTTATAGACCTAAAACTTGCACACAGTGTAATGAGATGAGGGCAAATTTCTTGGCAATTTTGGGGCAGGATGACCAATAACAGAACAATTTTTGCAATTCTGTTTGGTGCTGCCAGTGGCCCAAAATCACACACTTCTCCCTCAAAGTCTATAATCAATAGCTGTGGTGTTGCTTGGAGGCCTCGAGAGCACATCTAACATCCCCAGCAGCGTAGCTAAAACAGTCTTGTCATAAGTGGTTAATGATAAATAAAGACCATCTTCTCCCGCGAACGCATGTCTGTCACGGTCATCATCATCCGCTGATTGCGAGGGATGCTCTCAGGTAGAAGTGCATTACTTAAAGAGGAACGACTACGATCCATCTCCCTGTGGGACCGGGCTACGGCAAAGCAAAGCTTCCTATCATTTCCTCTGAACTCAATTCCCAGAGAGAGGAAGAGGAGTTCCGCTGATTAAGCTTTTCATTCCCCCGTGAGGACGGAGTCAGTCACTGGGGCCAGCGCCAAGACCGCTCCGCCATCTCCACCTGATCTACCCCTTCACGATGATTGATAGCAAAATAGGGCCAGTGTAACAAACAGAATAACTTTCATAAATAACAGCGGAGTTAATGATGGAGTTATCGCTGAGGTGGGCGGTGGTGAACTGAGTGATCTGAAGGACAGCTCTGACATTTGCCTGTGTACTGAGACTATCGACGTTTATCATTGTTATCATTTTTGGAAGATCGCTAATGGTTTAAAATATGCATTTTTAAAGAAGAATGTATATGCACTACTGGTCAAATGTGTATAAATGATTCGAAAAAAAGTCCCTTAAGCTTAAAAGTCTGCATTTACATGATCGAAATACAGTAATATTGTGAAATACTGCAACAGTCTTCGGTGTCACATGATCCTTCAGAATATGATTCCATTATGATGATTTGTTGCTCAAGAAACCTGAAATTAACTTGAAATTAAGTTTAAAGCTGCTTAAAAAAATTGTGTAAACCATATTTTTTTTTTCAGGATTCTTTGATAAACCGAAAAAAATAACAGTATTTATTTTAAATGAATTTTAATCATGAATTTTAAATTAAGTATGTATCATTATAAATAAATAAACATAGATATATATATAGCCTCCAGTGACTAGTTTACCTGATTATTTTAATGCACCCTGCTTAATAAAAGTTCTAATAAGTTCTATTTTTCCCGCAAAATTATTTTATTTTGTTCTATTTACCCAAAATTTGGTAGCGTATCATGGTTTTTTACAAAGGCAAAACCTGTTATTAACATAGATAATAATAAGCAAATCAGCAGAATATCATGGAGTAATGATGCTTTGCATCACAGGAACAAAATGAATTCAAATAGAATATCTCTATTATAATGTAACACTAATTCTGATCAAATAAATGCAGTTTTGGTGAGCAGAAATACAAACATACGTATTTTGGCCTTGTAGACTTGAACTTATTACAAAAATGGTACACGGTCCATTAATAGGTTGTTGGTACATTTTGGAACTGGCAAAAGGAAGAATTGCCAATTGTTTGGAAAGTCTTTGTTACATCTGACAAAGTGTGGTGAAACATGCATTTCCCACATGATTACGGTACCCTTATAACTGATGTGTGATCATGGCATGTATTGTAGTGGATGTGTAACTTACAGGTGCCGGGCATGCAGGTCATGGAGGAGGAACAGAGCTCCACCATCCTCACAGCTGGTGCAGAAGCTTCCAGAGGAGGAACAGTCACCAACGAGATCTGCCATAAAACAGGAAACGTATTTATAGCTTACATAAAACATCCGACTGACATGCCAGTTCCCCCCGGCACTACAAACACGGTACAGAATCTACAGAATTCACAAACTCATTTTATTTTAACCGTGTTGTAAGTTAGCCGAGTAAATGCTGGCATAGATGACAACGCAAACAAGGCAGAGCTAAAGCGAGAGCTAGACTGCGTAACAGGATCTATATAACCCGGTTACGTTTTCATACAGTCCTTGGGTTAAACTACGCCGAAACTGTTTTTAATCAAGTCCAAGTGCGACAACCATGCCAAAAACAGGAAGGGAAAGCGTTGACCGAACGCTCGTTTGGCGACTGTCATTCCAAAGGACGAACGGCTAATTAAAACCAGCCTGAATATTTAATTACGTTTTGTCACACACAGTCATGTAATATTCCATTTCCACACTGTGTCAAGACACTGATATTAATTTCTGTTCGCCGAGGCTAATGAGCATAAATTACACCCACTTTTCCTTCCTCTCCTGATCTGCTTTGAATATTCAAGCACGAATTCCTGATGGAGCGCAAATTGGGCTGAGATTCAGAAGGTATGCCGGCCGCTCCGCTTCTTTTCCTGGACTCTAGCGGACAGCACTCAAATTAGCCTAAGAGGATGCTCGCATGTCACCATCCACTCTCGCTTCAGAAAGATTTATTTATCCAATTCTAAACCAGTAACAGCAAACAGAATTACTGTCCTTTCATTGAACTGGTTATTTTTTCCTCTCATAATTCACTTTAGAACGCTACGCTCGAGAACGGGACGTCAAAACTATTGTAACGATCCCACAAATCGGCTCTGATGTTTTGTTGCATCTATGCCTGCTGGATCTTGGACGTGTCCCAAGAATCCATCCAAATGTGATATGCGGCATAAAAAAGATGTAATGCAATACAAGTTGAAAAGGAAAAGTGCAAGGCAGGCAAGAAACGTGCTTCACAAACACACACACACAGCAGAGATGGGTCAATGCCCTTTAAACGTGCATGTGAATATGCAAAAAAAAAAAGAAAGAAAAGTGAAAAACAGAACAAATAAAGACAAACAAGAAATTCAAAGAACATAAGCATAAAATTGAGCTAATGTATGAACAACGACAAGAATAAGGAAACAAATAAATATAAAAAAAATTTATAAAACAACAAATTAAAACCAAAAAAATAAGAGCAAATGAAAGAAAGCTTTGTACCTGCTGATCAGATTCTGAAGGTAGTACAGATCTGTCTGTGATGAGCACTGCACGAGATATCTGCCTGTGAAAATGGAGAAGGAGAATTAGAATAACACAAATTTAAAAGGATTAGGGAAAAAAAGAGGGAAAAAGAACAGGACATATGTTATCAAGGAGATGATCTAAAAAGAGAAAATTACCCTAAATCCCATTTTGCCTTTTCAATTTACTGTAATGAAGGTAATTGCAATGAATAATTCACCCAAAAATACTGAACTTCTGTCATTATTTACTCGGCCTTGTCATTTCCAAAGACATCTGACTTTTTTTCTTTTTAAAACAAAAAAAAGCTGTTTTGAAAAATGTTGCAGCTGCTCTTTAAATACGATGAAATCATGGAAAAAACAGGGGATGTTAAACTCTCAAATCGTGGCACAAGCTTGGCACAATGTGTTCAAACGTCAGCTTTTATGATCCTCAGTAGAAAGAAAGTCAAATGGGATTAGAAAAGCACAAGCATTGAAAAGGCTTTATATATTTAATGTAAAATAATATTTATATATATATTATATAATTTAATATACATATATATATATATATTTAATGTAAAATAATAAATATATATATATATATATATATATATATATATATATATATATATATATATATATATATATATACACTGTAAAGCCCTGCTCTTCCTTACAACAGCTGGATAAGACGATCAATATCTGTTTTTCATGGCAAGAATGACAGTTTGTCAGTAATTACAGTAATGAAAACTAATTTCACTTTAGTGGGCTATTATGTGCTTACCTGTACGCTGTGCTCTGTCTTTGTTCATCTCTGATGTACGAATCTTCAACCACAAAATGACTGCAGCTGATCTTCTGACCACGTGTATCAATCACAGCTTTAGCTCTATGACGTACGAATACAGAAGATGCATCAAGACGAGAAAAAACCGCAAGCCTTCCTTCACCCAAAAAACCTGCTTTAATCACAAAAGGGTCAAGAGATGGTCAGATTATGATTTGAAGATAAAATATTAAAAGACTAGGGCATCATATATTAGCTGTCTCATCCTTCATGGGTCAGGTGGTTACCTCTAAAAACTCTTTTTATAAAGAGAAGTGGCCTGCCATTGCGTATGCATCACTATAGAAATAAGTGCAGCTTTGGTATTTTTAAATCAATAAATCAAAATATTATCACTTTTCTTTGTTGGAATAAATCAGATTTCAAGCAATTACATTACCGCATGCCACCTTCTATCAAAATGTAAAATTTTGCTCCCAAAACAAAGCAGACATGAACCACTGGCTTAGGGCACAGGTTTGACCTTTCCTCCTCTAATCTCTGCATTCGAGAAGGAAAAGAGCGAGAGAGAGAGAGAGAGAAAAAGGAGGAACAGAGGAGAATCTGTTGGCTTGTTATGTCAAGAGTTATAAATGTGCTTTATAGGGCTCATTATCCAAACTAATGGGCTGGGGGTGACATCCTTGAAATGGACTTTCACAACACAATAAAGGGGCAAGAGAGCGTCTCCCTCCCCTGACGAAAAGTCGGGCCTCCGAATAATCCTCCCCCCAATGCCCAGATTGACTGCAGGACAGATCTGTTTATGTAAATGAAGATTTATTTACTCGAAGGAACTAGCAGAGGAAGTGGAGGGCTTCCAATCAATCGTCAGCCAATGGGGTGAAAGAAAGCAATATGGGACACATTTCACAAACCTAACACACACCTGAGGGCATCCAAAGCAGGTCGTTTTTGCTCACAGGAAGCTACTTCTGAGTGAAAAGAACCAACTATTATTTACGTAAATTACTTAATATGTTATGTCTTAAAGATTTATATTCTTTAACTCCAACATTCATTTGAATGTGTATTGAAAATGTACATTATGTGATTTTACTTTCAAGTGTATCATTTTCATTACCTCAAATTATGTATCTAAATTACAGAATGCTATAGAGAATTATATTTTGTAAAGAACAATTATATATAATAATAATAATAATAATAATAATAATAATAATTTTTTTTGTTTTGCAAAAATCCTAATTAAATATTAGGTTTTTAATTTGCATTAAAAATGTTTATTCATTTATTTTAAACAATATAAACAGATTTTTATTTATACAAAATAATTTAATAAATATATTATAAGAGTATCAAAAATGATGGAATAAAAAAATATTTTTCTTTAAAAAAAAAAAAAAAAAATGTTTTGCAATTACCTGCAGAGTTCTCTCAGTACTCCATGTAAGGAGTTTTATATACAAGTGCATAAGTTTCTTCTGTCAGGGTGCATAAAACATTGAAATAGTGCTAATGATTCCGTTTCACTTGCAACCAAGGCCAGTGTTGGCTTTGTAGATCATCATAAGCATTCATAAATCGCCTTCATAAACCACGTCACTGGACCTCTGAACCAATCAGCGTGATAACCTTGCACCCAACGATGCATGTGTCCAAACTCATTTGAATTTTATATACTTCTCTGCAAATGTGGTTTTGTGTAGGCTAAACAGATCACATGCTGAATAACAACATGATGGATATTACAAGCATGAAGCTTATTTGTCTTGGTAAATATTGCATAAAATAGTACGGCATTGTTTTAAATCACTAAAAGAATCGGTGTACACATTAACTCCCGTCTGAACAAATAAGAAAATACTAATTATTAAACAGAAATATCTATTTTCCACACATTTTGTAGGCTTTTTTTTCTAAGTTATGAAAAAAATAAATATTTTGTGCAATTAAATTGTCAACATATCCGTGGCGACATAACGTATGGATTAGATGCTTTCTTCAGTGTAACTCCAAAAAAAAGGTTTTTTTTCACCGGGCTGCCAGAAGAAATCATCACAGGCCACTCAAAAAGTTGAGTTCTGTTGATGTGTGAAATGAACTCAGACAAATGATCTCGGACACGTGATTGAGCTGGCTATCGAGGCGGTAACAAACCAGACAGTGCCGGACCGTCCTCCGCATGGAGTGGCAGGTGGGATTTGAGGGTCTGTAATCCTCTGCTGCATTATTAATCTGGCTCTACCCTTTTCAGCTTTATGTCTGTAATAAGAGCAGACATAGGGCGGTAATTTATGATGCCAGGGAAATTAAAATCATTGTTCAGCCTGCCAGACACCTTGCCAGTTTTTTTTCTTCACCTTCATGAAACTTTTTCCATCGATGATGTATGGCGCTAACCTCCAGCGCAGGGCTGACTCCACACGGGGCGCCACTGGTGGAGGGCACGGATGGTCCGCGCTACACTCTAGGCGATGCTTTATAGACTGGGCTCAGGGTCTGACGGACACCTTGCTTTGGAGCTCTGCCAGCTCCCATCCCAGCCCTGGTCAGCTGAGTTTGGCTCCAGTCCAATATGGATGAAAGAATTCGCCTTGAAACTTCCAAGTGCTCCAGTTATATTGGGGTTCTTGTATTTCAGGGCATCGGCGGCGATCAGGACGAACGTACAGTAAATTATCAATTAAGGTCATCTTGGTTGTTTTTCGTATGCTACGTTAAGTTTTGAGGAACACTTCTTGCTGGGTCGCTCAAGTGGAAATGACATTAGGGACGGCATCAGGGACAGATGCAACATATCAAAACTGACCCCCGTCAAACGACATACTAAAAGAGTGAATAAACGTCTGAAAAGTATGTTGGGAGAACTAAATTTTTAAAGTTATCCACTTGGTTCAAGATTTAATATGTAGACGTGTCAACTACCTATCATATACATCAGTAAAGACCTCTTAAATATCATCTATTTCTCAAAAAGCTGGTCAGGTTAATGAATTTATCCACATTTTTGTGATTATATTTAATTCCAATTTCACAAGCGTTTAGATTTGGTTTTATGCAATTTTCATTCAATTCTGAGTCATTCTGTCACATTTAAGTTATAATGTTAAAATATAAAACAAATCCTCTTTCAGCTACTGCTGTAAATTATATAGTGAATCTTTATATTTAATATTAATTATTATATTTCATCGCTACAAAATTGTAATAGTATTTGAAAAATTAACAACGTGACCCACAGTTAATTGCATTTATGTATCAGATGAATAACGAACTGATATTTAAAAAGTTTTGCTTTATATCAGTTTTAATTTAATACAGAGGTTGACCGACCGTGGATTTTTACTGATTATTCAATTGACGGTTTCAAAAATGGATACGAATCAAATTAAAATAGCGCTTTACTAAAAACAGTACTGGTACTTTGTAAATGAATAAAAGTAATTATTATAATAAAGTTAGTTCATAGTAAATAAACAATGTGACATAGATGAGTTTGACGTTTAGTGTTTAAAAAACAAGACCAAGTGAAAAAAGAAAGCGCAATCTATATTACAGTGTAATAAATGAAGCATAGTTTATTAAAGGCACAGAAATATAATCGGTTTGCTGAAAGGTTTTGGGACAAATATCTTGTGGCATGGCAGGACTCAAACATTGGCAAAACCGATACATCAGTTGACCTCTAGTTTAAAATAATTGATCTAATGTAAATCTGTTATTATAAGAACGTTAAAATTATTATATATGGACATTTGCTCAGACTACACTGGTTGCACATTTTTTGATTCACTAAAAATAACTGGTTCATGAGAGTCATTTGATAATGAATCAAACTACACTGTTTACAACTCAACAGATTTCCACGTATGCCATTAAAATTCAATTTGGACCCAGGGAAAATGACGTATTTTGCCGTGGACTGGTAGATTCAGCATCAGTAACAGATGTGCTGCTGCCGAGTATAAGAATGTTTTTGCAATTTTAAGATTTAATAGTGAGATCGCAATTAATCAGAGGAACAGCCATAATTGGGTTGATATGCCCGATTACTAGCTTACGAGCAATTTATGTTTTTTCTGATGAACGACGGGAAAACGCATCTAATTTAAGCGCCGCTGCACCAGCTTGAGACGCCATAGCCTTTGTACTAGTAAGCTAATGCCATCACATGTGTAAGTGTCCAATGCGCTACATCCAGAGGAATCCAAGCCCCCTGGGTCATTCACCAGCAAGATGAAAGAAACTCAATACATCGCCAAAGAGAAGGCCAAAGAATGAGAGAGGAATAAAGAGAGAGGGGAAAAAAAACTCGATCTAACCTAGTTTATGACAACAATCCACCTTTGAAACTCATTAAAGGCCTTTCTGGTGGGGCCTGACGCACATTATCAGCACAGATTAATCAAGGGAGACGGGAGATGAACTCTCATTTTTTAAGAGGCAGCAACAGAGGGCTTTTTTGTCTTCAGATGAAAATCAATTAGTGGAGGTAAGGCCACGAGGAAAAAGCGGCATCACTCATCGCCGGCCCAAGTGGCAGAGTCTGTGATTTGTCTTCCGAGCTCGGCTGCTTAAGGGGGGCTGGTACCGCTGTCTCCCTGAAAATTAATTTCATATCTATATTCCGAATATCCCCCCATTCACTCGTGTGCGCCATCTCTTGGCCTTGTTTTTGAGTACCCAGTACACAAATGAGCTCTGATCAGCCTTGGGATGCTGAAGTGGCATGAATCAACCAGAGGAGGAAGTAAATCTACTTACCTAATTGAATTTCGATGTCATATGAGTTTTATTTTTTGAGATGAGTGTTGTTAATGTCTAAGAACCGAATCAGCGTTGAACTACTTACTTGTTAGACGCCTTGTCCACGACCAGGCACTGCACCGAGTGTCGCAGACAATAAATTCCTCCAAATACGGCACACATTCTGCGGGGGAGACGAAAAAAAGTAACACCTTACATACACTTGCATTTATTTATATGACATCCGATCTGTATGGACCCGCTAAACAGCTGTAATTGCACCTGATGGCATGACATTAAAAGGACTGATCGCACCTTGTCCACACGAAAAGGACAAAATCCAATTCATTTGACAAGATCTTAAAATGTGTTAACTTCACAAGTAAAGCTTTTTGTCATGTAGTCTCGCGATTTTGGGGTGATAATGCATAGCAGCTTAATTAAACTATAAACAAGGACAAAGTGATTCAAATATTCTTAAGCTTGGAGACAATGTCAGACAAAGAGAGAGAAAAACAGACCGAAGCTGTGATATTAAAGCTGACTTTGTGATTGCACATAGTTTAATCATTAAAATTAAAAGGACAACACAATAGCAAAAGTAACTATTTACATATTGGTGTCTTAATATTATATAAATATTTATTTTTTTATTTTACACATGTAATAAGCAATAAGAGGCTGTAAGTTACTGATTACACTTTAATTAAAAATACAGTAAAAATACTTTAAATATAAATATGCTTTTACGACTATGAATGTTTTCTTTTAATATATTTTAAAACAAGCTGAATTTTCAGCATCATTTTTCAGTCACAAGATCCTTCAGAAATCATTATAATACGCTGATTTGCATTCATATAATTTACTATGTTATTATGATCATTATTAACAACATTGAAATAAATAACTTGTATATGAAAAATAAAAATAAAATATCAGAAAATTTTACTTTCACAATAGTTCTGTTTTTACTGTATTTCGATGAAATAAATACAGCCTTGGTGACCACACACATATTAAGAGGACAAATTACCCTTATTAACATCCTTTTATTAAGAAGGCATAAATACACACCAAAAGAAATCCTGGGGGTGCACAGCCGTCACCTTGTATGAAACGGGCAAGAAGGTCAGAGGTTAGGTATTAGGCCTCATAAACATGTTTAAAGACACAGATGGTGAGATTTTGCAGTTCACTCCAAGCTTAAGAAACAGGGGAGAGGGAAAAAAAAAAAAAATTCTGGCCTTGTCTGCCCAGATTAATATAGAGACATGGCATCTTAATAAAGTGCAAAGATAAAAAAAAAAAAAAAAAAAAAACACAAGGAGGCTAAATCTGCCAGCAATCATCTGGGCCCATCTCCTGTCCTCCACAGAAGCCCATAGAGGCAGCGGGGAAGCCCTTTGATGTCATTAACCCTAACTGACAGACGTTTAAGCTGATATTACTCTAATTAACTGCCCGCTGTCGGCCGCAATGATGCAGTCGGGCGGAGTGCGTGGGCACTGCCTTTCCCTCTCCAGGCCCCAGCACTCGCCCTGGCGACATCACTCGCCATCACGGCTAAATTAACAGTTGTGAAAATCCAGTACCCCCACAAGCCCCTGCTCTTTATAGCCTCTAAATGGCATTTCAGTTCCTATCAAGACGGGAATCAGGGGACGTGATTTTTTAATACGGTAGCAAAACAATGGAGGCCATTAATAGCCCAACGCCGTGACAGCGCGCTCACCGATGATTTATGAGTTTGTGTATAATTTGATTATGCTATTAATTCCACTGATTACAGCTGCAGCGAGTGTGGAGAAGGTCACATCCAAAATAAATCTTCGACAACTCCCTCTTTCTCGTCACCTAACACCCTACCCCCCCCTTCACCCCGCCAACATCCCCACAAAACAACTGCCTCCAACTAGTTATTTCTGTAATTAAAAAGTAATGTAACAAGAAGCACAAACAAGCTTCGGGCTCTAATGGCAACATCACGGCAGAGCTTCAAATAAATTGAACAGAGCCTTGTAAGGACGGAGGCTTTTTTCATGCCGCAGGAAACGCAATGGTATGATATCCTAGCGTTTTAAGAGATAACAGGTTGAGATAGCTGAAGGCCGCAATCCATAACGAATTTTACTTTGCGAGTTAAGACGCTCTACTTTGTGTTACTGATATTGATCTATAAAAAGGATATTAAGGTACATTTTAAAAATGGACATTCTTAAAGCTACTCTACCGTTTACTCTTAAAGCTTAAATTACTGTTCAGAAGTTCTCTAGTGAAGAGTCAACAGTAATTCAAGAGTCAGTAAGATTTGAATGCTTTTGTAAGTAGTCTATTATGAAATATTCGTACAGTTTTCAGAGTCTGACGATTATTCCAAAATCAAATCTAACATGCTGAAGCGGTGCACAAGACACACTTATTGCTTAATATTTTTTTCTGTGGCAACCGTAATACAATTTTTTCCGAGATTCTTTGAAGAACAGAAAGTTCAAAAAACGTTTTTCTTCTACAAAGAATCTTTTAGACAAAGGTCCTTTAAAGAAGCATTTTTTTTTTTTTTTTTTTTATAATCTGAAGAACCTTGATTCATCACAGAAAAACAGAAAGGTTCTTGTATGAACCCTGTACTATTTCTAAATCTTAATGGGATACTACACCCCAAAATGAAAATGTTGTCATTAAACACTTATCTCCATGTCGTTACCAAACCTGTAAAAGCTTTGCTTGTCCTCGGAACACAATTTAAGATATAAGATATTATGCTGTACATTGCTTTGATGCAACCTGTGTTGTTAAAAGCGCTATATAAATAAAAATTATTGATTGATTGATATTTTGAATGAAAACAGGCCTGTACAGTAACTGGCCCAAGTAATGAAAACTGCCAAGGTCCGTAAAAGTACGAAAGACATTGGCAGAATAATCCATGTGCCTTCAGTGGTTCAATCTGTATTTTACGAAGCGACAAGAATACATTTCATACGCAAAGAAAATGAAAATTAAAATAATGACATTTAATCAACAATTCTTCTCCTCCATTTCACCATCATTATCAGAATATCCACTGGACACAAATAGTGTAAGCGGTTTTTGTGCCACACAGACTCCTTTTCTATGAGTATTTATGATTTTATTTGAACAAAAACAGCATATCCTTGTGACATGGCTGAAACGGAAAAGCGTACGCAGTTTGCTTTCAGCAGATATACAGTAAAATAGAGAGAAACAGAAGACAAATTATTAAATAAATGTTGTCATTTTTATTTTCTTTGCATACAAAGTGTATTCGTCAATTTATAAAATACAGCTGGAACCACTGCTGGCAGATGGAGTATTCTGACAACGTCTTTTTATGATAAATCCATGCCCATACATGATAAATTCCAATATTTTATGACCATTTAATGCAAAAAAACTAATCCCGATGGGCTCACATACGTATGCCGCTGTACAAATATAAACAGAAATAAAATGACAAAAATTTTTATAAATAAATAAAAGGGCTTTTTGACTACTGATGTTTGTTTGATGAGAACCCAAAAATTACAGCTCACCCCATTTAAACAAAAGAGCAAAACATTCTGCGCAATTTCCCAGCAGATAGTCAATAATGGGCCGGAATTGAAGCCATTAATCTAAAAAATCTTGAATGGATCCCTTGTGACCTGTTAGATCTCAGTCTATTAAACAAAAGGAAGAAAAGCTCGACTCGCTTGATTAAAGCAACACAACAACAACAAAAAAACCTGATGCCACATTTGGACACGCTGCACCTCCTCAAAAGCCAAACCAGGTTTGGGAGAGAAAACCAAAAAAACTAAAAAAAAAAAAAAAAAAAAAAAAAAAATGGAGCGCTTATGGGAGCCCCCCCCCAAAAAGAGCTTTATTAGCGTTCTGTGAGCGTCGACAATAAATCCCCTTACTGTGCAGGAGATGCTAAACAAACAAAATTACCACACGCAGCAAAGACCACTTACCTGTCAGGTTCATTGCCTGCAAATTCGCTTGTAATCTAGGGTGCTGGAAGCCGAGTGGGGGGCTAATGGTTGGCCAATAATTAAAAGAAAACAAAGCGCCATGCTGGCTGGCAGGCCTTTCTCTACGAAAATTAAATCCTGTTTGGATCTGAATAAATTAAATGTTTATTGCTCCCCGAGAACACACGGTAAAGGGGGAGGAAAACGAATGACAGAGAGGAAACGCGACGTATGAGGGAATGCTGCGAACACAATCATCGGCTCTAATTAATGCATTTCCCCGTCCTCTCAATCTGTTTCTGTTTGACTGTTGTCTGATTGGAGCGCCGTGATCGCAGGTGCAAATCATAACCTGTCACGGCCAAATGTGTTTACCGGGCTGAATGGATCGCGGCCGGCTCCAAAAAACATCCCGCCGCCCGAGACGGGGGAACCGGAACGGAGCGCAGAAGACGAAAGATGGCAGTCAGAGTGCCAAAGGTTATTTAGAAATTAAAAAGTCTCTGCTGTCAAAACTTGAGGGATAATGCGGGTGAGGACGGTAAAGCATTTCATCACTATATTAGCGGAGCTGCTCGCTGATCTGTGAATAACTGAGAGAGTGAGCATTATTGAGTTTGCACCTCCATCTATCCATCTATCACCTGCAAGCAGGTATCAGCGTGATGAATGAACCCGCCTCCCTCGCTTGCTCTCTCCTTCTGACTTTTGTCTCTCAATCCCTCGCTTTTGTCCCCTCTTTCCTCTCTTTGATCTCTTTTTTTCCTCCTGTCAGCTCTCTCGGTAGCCCTTCGTTTAAGTCTTTTAGCTCTCTAGTAGACTCACCTGTCTGCTCTGGCATTCTGTAACTTTGTAACTCACGTGGGCAATTGGCACAAGTGATAGAAAATAAAAACGATCTATTTTCTAACTGCAAGTTATAGATCTTCTTATTAACAATTTGGAAATTATTTGTAATGATAATGGTCTCTCTGGTGACGTATGCCAGGTTTTTCCAAACTTTTAGTCTGCTTAAATACTGCCCCCTCAAACTTGTGTGAATCCAACTCCAATTTATCTGTAATATCTATAAATACAACTCAACAATAAACATAATCCAATAAATAAAACAGATGTTTAACAAGAAAGTACAACTGCTTCAAATATTATATTTAATTTTTTCTCAAATGGTCCCAGTCATCTGAAGTGTTTCAAAATCAAATTTGATTTTGTAAATAAGACCTTCATTCATCTTTAGAACACAAATTAATATATTTTTAAAGATTGCTTTTCTGCCCCTTTATCGACACCAATAAATAGATAAAATAGTCTATGTGACATCAGTGATTCAACCTTAATTTTATGAAGCTAAAAGAATATTTTTCGTAAGAATAATGACTTTATTCAACAATTTCTTCTCTTCCATTTTAGTCTGATGCGTCATGGTAATCTTGTTAATGCAAGTCAACAAGTGACGCAGAAAAGAAAAAGAAAAATCAATATGCATAACATTTATAAGGTGCACTTTAACCATGAAAATGTAGTTTAACAACCTCATGATTTCTTTTTATCCCTCTCCGGATTTTAGACTTTATATATATATATATACATATATATATATAAGATAAGATAACATTAAGACTTAGTTTTAAGTTTGATAAAACTGAATTAAAGATACTTTACTATTTAGCAAATGTAATTTTTGCTCCTTTTTTTGGGATGCATTTTACAAAATCCATTTCGTAAACCGTCACTGCCGGTTAAAAACAAATACTCGGTGCTCAGTTTTAAAATGAAGTCATGTAGAAAACTAAAGTCAGCGGCGACAACTGTTTCTTGCGTTCCCTCTGCAGATGATGGACAGCTTGCAGGTGGGTTCATGCCTCAGTGCGCTAGCGTGCTTATCTGAATGTCAGCAAGGGTGATTAGTGGAAAACTATGGAAATCAAAAATGCTAATTAATCTGCCTCACAGATGAGGAGGCGCATTAAAATTCGCAGGTCTCTCCGACGAGACACGTCAAGCTTAAATTGTGAGGTGGAGGGTTAAGTTGCCTTTATGTGGAATTACGATAAAATCGTATGCCAGAACATGATTACATAACAGCAAAAACTGTTCAGAAACTTCAGTCGACACAATCGAACGCAAATTCAAATGAAGTATCGATGTCTATCTGATGGGTTTACATTACAAGCGACATTTGCCCATTGCACCGATATTGTTTGGCTTGATCTATATCAGCAACTCAGCTATACGTTGACAGCCAGTACGTAAAAGGAACTTTTAAAGCAGACTGGAGTCATATGTGCATTTTAGATAAACACTCCACTGCTCTGCTTGTCTTTGGGGAGATGTTCTCTGTAACCTGGCCTGACGCCAGCTCATGGTTTCTGTGATGATGATTCCTCTCAGCGGCACACGGCTAAAGACTGCTCGTCTCTAAGTGCCACCGTTTCACAGCACTGCTCCCAGCAGACCCGAAGTGCTAAAAGCAAACACTCACGGTCCTGCAGAGTTCTGACCCTCCTCCTAACGGCCTGCTTCCTCCCTTCCCCCTCGGAGCTGGGAGGATGGGAGCTAAAATCAGGAGTAAAGACCCTAGAGTTTAAAGAGACACTGCACCATCCCAAAATTTTTTTGTCATTGTCATTTTTTGTCGTTGAGTCCACATGAAGCCAGCTCTCCCTGTGCAATTTTTTTTCCCCCTCTTCTCAAGAAATATCTGCGTCCACACAAAACCAAACCAAAACAATGTAGCATACAGTGCAACATGTGGCGCTGTAATTCTGCCACAGATATATTAAAAGAGGAGAAGAAGACTTGGACTATGCGCATAAACCTTGCGCGCAACCAACATGAAACAATACATGTATTAATCCGTGTTAATGTTAGTTAATAAAAAAACAATCGTTCAGTGTTTGTTCATGTTTCTGCTGCTATTGTAGCGATTAGAGGCGAGGAGGCTGGCATCGCTTTAGAAAATATATGGATTGTCAACATGAAAACACAAGGATGGTGTTTTCAGATTCATCCACTCTGGACCCCGTTTCAAAAAAAACGAAACAGCGGTTTTACTTCTCCAAAACGCCGGATTCGGACGAAACGCCTATGTGAATGGGGCCTAAATACTCCATCTGATATCAGTGGTTCAACAATAACACTATGAAGCTACGAGAATACAACTAAATACAAAAATAGAGTTTTTTTAACAATTCGACAACAATTCAGTCAAGGTCAGTCGAGACACAAAGCTGTTAGCATTCAAATCGAAACATAAATAGACACAGCGCATCTTTGTGTCACGAGTGATACACGAAATGCTCTCCAAAATGGTACTACGGTGATATTTTTGACATAAAGAGCCATGTTCTGTTGCTGAGCCGTTAACTATCTCTCCACCAAATGCATTAAAAAAAAGAGTTGCCAATCTCTCCTACATATGCGTTTGCTTACATACGCTATCATTTGTTTCTGCTGCTGCTTTGCCTGTGTTTGATCCAGAGTTTCTGTGCTCTTGCAGAAGATGTGAAACAGAGCCCAATAACATTGAAAACATTGAAATCAAGAAAATTGTTGGGGAACAAGTTTAGATGACCTGACTGCATGTGGAATGGTAGACTTTTTTACTAATATTTTATTTTATATATACACACACACACATATGTATACTTTTTACTTTACTGTAAATAATTTTATGTTTTTTTGTTTTTCATTTCATTTGATATGTTTTTTTAAAGTCTAAAGTTTTTAGCAAATTTACTTTTTATTTCATTATTTTAGTAAATCAAGTCAAACAAAATTTGTATTTAAAAAACAAACAAAAAAAAAAAAAACTTATTGGGATTTTTTTCGCGATGTTTACATTTTCTGGTTTTAGTTTTAGGTAACTATAATGACCTGACCAAGACCTCTCCTCCATTCTGTACAGTATTCTGTATAGTTTACCTGCAAAAGCACTGTGGGATTTCTCCCAGGCCGTACAGAGGGAACAGGAAGGGAGTGTTGCCGTAGCGTCCCAAGCATCTCAGGAAGTGTTGCGTGGCCTTTAGTCCTTCCTCAGTAAGGGTCTGCTGCGTCACCATAGCGATGGAATGCAGAACGAAGTCTTGCAGGTTCTCCGTGAGCTTCTTGTTCTTCAGGAACTCTCTAAATGGTTTCTCGGTATAGTCTACAATAAGGACAATTTCAAATCGTTTATAGTGTAAAATGATAATTTGACCCCCCGTCACTAACGAATTGAATTTCCGAAGCACTTATTATTGCATGTTGAATAATATTGTAATAACATAAAAGCTGCAATTTACCTCATGTCAGCGTGATTATGAGTCAATACAGCTATAGTTTTAAAGACAACATGGAACAGCAATCAATCCCGTAGGCAATATCTACCTACTTTTGGGATGCGGAAGTAAGCTATTTTCTGTGAACGTGTGAAACTACTTCATTCATTTACTGGATTATGTAAATAATTAGAAGAATAACAATGTGCGGTTAACTGTAAAACTACTTGTGCTACAAAGTAATGAATTCATGATTACAATAATAAAACTAAATAACATGATAAGAATGACCAGTTTGCAACATCTTAAAATAACTCTATAATACTATAAAAAGTGCATAGATAGCAGATAACTCATTGCAGACTGATTTTTGATTTAATTATGTTTTCATGAATAAGTTTACATAACCAAAGTTTAGGTCAAACGGGATGTAAATTTTTTTTTCAATATTGCGTTTTTCAGATCACATTTTTATAATTTAACCTATAAATATTAATTTAATTTGTGTGACATTGTGACGAATATTTAGATGGAAATAACGCAGGATGGGGTTTGATTTAGCCATTTGATCGGATAGTGGATGTTCCGCTATGATACTGTTGGTAAATATTATTTTATATTACTATGTGAAAAGTGTTTTGATCACTGATCAACTGCACATACGACACATTATGAAAGTGAAAAAAGTTCCATTTCGATTCCATGTCGAACTAAACTCTCTGTTGCAGATCTCTGACGTTTCGTGTGAATCGGAGAGCTGCAGGCAAACAAACAAAAGAGGTCATACCCTGGTACTCCTCTGGGTGCTGCTCAAAGTCCAGACAGAAGGTAAGAAACTTCATCAGCATGCGTTTCTCCACCACGGTCAGCTGCTTACTGGCAAACACATCTGCCCGTGAGCACGGGACCTTCATTGGAGGAGGAAACGGGACAAAGCAAGTTAAAGTAGTGACGTGTGTGTGTGTGTGTTTATGTGCATTACTGAACACGCGAATACGCATATTACACACACTCGGTACAGAGGAGGATGTAACAACTGTGAGAAAACGGCTTACCTTTAGCCCTGAATTACTCACACAGATGGATTTTGCATTGCAATGCGGCGTTTAATATTTTTAGCGAAATGAAAAACACCTTTTGCGTCAATGCTCTTATCAGGTACATTAGTAAATAGAAACGGATAAATCAAGCAGCAAATCGATTTAATCGTTTTATCTTAGCTGAACTGCTCCAATAATTTAAATCAGGATGCTTCACATTAGACCTAAAATGTAACGCAGTCATGAGGAAAAGTAGTAGTACGCAGAATTTTGGATTGGGATGATAAAGAAATACAATAAAATATAAATAAAATCATTGCATTCCTACACAGACCAAGCCGTTTGGGGAAAATGGCTGCATTGGCCAAAACGTCAAAATATCAATTTTTCTATTTATTTGATTCTTTTAATAGGATTTATTAAAAAAAAGGTCAGCTCCGTACCTGTTCCACTTTTCCATTTCTGCAGGTGAGGATACGTCCGATGTTCTTGAACTCCGCGTAACGGCTCACATTAGATTTGATGAGCAGATCCACCAGCGCACCACGTGAATACATCAACTTTGAAGAGGGTCAAAGAGAACACTATAAATTTCATTTCATTGCCGTCTAAGTTCATTTAAAGCTAGATGCCAGACTGTGATCACTAAGTGATGGTGTTTTAGAAAGTCATTTTGATTGTTTGAAGCCACGGACGCCACGGTGAGGAAATTTTCCCACGGATTAATAAACTTCAAAGTCAATATCACCAATTACAAGATAAGATATTTTTCCCTTCCTTTGAGCAAAACGAATGCTTTATTATTCATTATTATTCAGAAAAGCACAACAACAGTTAAACAGCATTGCTGTTGCTCACAATAATTAATTGGATTCAGTAGGATAAACCTAAATTAAACAAATTATTATTCAGTTAAATGATCTTTTATGAGTATTTAAACATTTCTTTTCTTCATTAAACGGATACATTTTAAGTAGCTACTCTGAAGTGTTTTACTGAATTCAAGAAAAATGTATATTACATATGTTAAAATTATCCCCTGGTTTCACAGACAAGGCTTAAGCCTAGTACTAGACTAAATGTAAATCTTAGCCGTTTCAACTGAAAGAAACTTGCACTGACTGACCTTAAAACATGTCAGCGCCTTTGTTTTGTCTTAAGATGCACACCAGTAGTGTTTTTTTCCGAGGCATGTTTATAAAAATTATCCTAATTGAGCTATGGTGTAATCCTGGCTTAAGATAAGTGTTACATAAGTATTAAATATGAAAATACGTTATGCAAGATTAAAGGGCTACTCCACCCCAAAACAAGCAAGGAGAATACTTCTACTTCTACTAATTTTTAAAATATAATTATTTTTATCGTCATGCATTCAAAAAGTGTTCTCATCACTTCATAAAATACAGATTGATTCACTAATGGTAAATAAAAGACTGTTATGACAATATCTTTTAAAATTTTCTAGAAATATTTTACATTGTGTTCTGAGGACGAACAAAATTTTGATTTCGGGGGAGGAGTAATATTAAGTGAAATATTTAGTAGTGTTTGATGTTTTGCTATACAAATTTAGTAATATGAGCTTAGTTTGGTTTATATTGTCTAAATGGGCTACGCTGATATGCTAATCAAATAATTGCGTTACCAATTAGCATGCTAGCATTTACTGAGATAAGTTTCCACTACTAAAAATATTTAAGTTGAGATTACACGACCATTGAGTGTTTTCGAATTTAATGAATTCTTTTCAGTTGATTTTTATTAAAGTTTTTGTTTTTTACCTAATATTTAGCGTATTATATTTATTTAAACAATACAAACCTTGGAGACAAGGTCAATGTTGAATCTGCGTCCCTCTTTTACCAACTTTTGATACGTTATCTTCTTTTCCACCACTACAGGTGGATCTACTTGGCGGCTGATCGGCTGTGAATCTTTCTCTTCCTGTGATTGGCTGGGTCCTGAAATGTCAGACGGCTCAGAGTCTTCGAGCTCCTCGTTCCGTGTCTTAGCATCGGATGCTGTGCCGTCGCCACCTGTAACTGTGTCTTGAGCCTCTGTAGAGGTCTCTTCTGATACAGTCTCAGCATCCACCAACTGACAGCTTGTTAAAGGGACCTTTGCTTCCTCTTCTGTCTCTTCTTCCTCACTATAAAAGACAAACAATAAATACTTTTGACCCTCTTTAATGTTGTGTGACAGACACAGTAGCCACCTCAGTTCAAGCAGCACATGAACCGTTCATCTCCTCCTCTTTAATACAGCGCTAGTTACAACAGCGAATAAGCATAAATGAATGTATGTTGAAAGAAACACATTTACCGAAATGTCTCAAGTAATTCTCCAAGGACTATCAATGAGTAATCAATATTTAAAATGCAGAAAGATGTCAATAAAATAGTTCGGAAAAATCATGTCACAATGTTACATTCACCGTAGGAAAGACATTCAATGTCATTAGTTGGATTTGCTAAATTAATGCACTGCTACATATTCATAATAACCTGTTTAAATGGCTTTGAATAAAGAACTTTGTTTTATTAAAGCCACAAAATATATGGTTAAATTTCCTAAAAACAGCTGGTATAAAAAGATAATTATCTAAAAGAAATTTTTATAAAGCTGCTGAAATCTTTTTATACAAATCGGTTTTTAATTTATTCTTATTAATAAGGTTCACCCTCATTATTATTATTATTATCATCATTATTTTTAGTTAACAAAAAAAAACAAAAAACAAAAAAAACATTAAAACATTTAGATTGTTGAAATGCATAGATGTGCAATATTGTGTAAAATTTAACATTATTACAGGTATATATTAATTTATTCTTTTATTTATTATGCATTATCAATTATATGTCTTTTTAGAGATTTTTCCCTAAAGAAAGTAACATTTAAATCGTCCTAGCAGTAAATACAGTTACTTTGTTATGCAGCATGTTTATTATTCTGACACTCAAAGCAACTGTGCATTCAAGAGTTATAGGATCCGTCTTCATAAATTTGTGAAGTAATAATTTTTAGACTAAGTGAGTAAGTTGTAAGTAAAATTAATACATACCTGGCATAACAGAAAACTTCCAAGTTGGTAATAAAGGAATCCACAGAGCTGAGAGGCACCACATCCTCTCCCTCATCAATCAAGTTCTTCCATACTTGCTCAGACTCCGCGATCTGTACCTCCTGCTGATTCTAAAAACACACATTATAAACCAAAATCAACCGTCGACTACAAAACCACAAGGTCACCTACAGTCCAAATCCGCTAATGCAGTATCGCTTTTAAAAAACGTATTTCAGCTATCTATAAACTTCACATGAGTTCACATTAACTTGTAAAAAATGATAAAATAATGACCTTATATTCCTCCATCCATGACAGCAAGCCATTGAACGTGAAGCTTGCCCAGTTTCCCGCATAATAGTTTCTCCTGTAAATAAAAAAAAGGAATAATTTATTCAGCATGACGCAAGCGTTTGCTGTTCCTCTTTTGTCGGATGCATAAAATGTAAATGTTTACGTAAATCTCATTTTATGGACACTAAGCATCAAACTACCTGTCCAAATGCAGAACGCTCTGTCCGACTCTGGAGCAGGCCGCCGCAATGACAGACTCTGTGAGGCCTGGAAAATGAACAAAGACAGAAAGCATTGTCACCGACCGCCGCTGCGATCTCCCTCTGAATTGAAAGTTTCACTCAATTTGCGAAATGCGTACCATTTCGTGCGCACACCGCTGAAACGGCAAAGCAGTCCAACCGCTTTCACAATTATATTGATGCAAAAAGCATTAAGGCTCGCTGGAGGCTTATTCGCTTTAACTGCTGCGGATACATCCAGTTAGAAACAGCAACTCAGCATAAGGACAACGACACAGCTAACAATATTGGGTTTCATTCGATCTTTCATCTCTCATTTATATAAAGCAAGTCACTTTATATGACCACAATGGTGCTCCAGGCAAGTGAAATTTGAGAAAAATCTATTAGGAAATTAATAATTGGTTTAAAAAAATATTAAATATTCTTAAAAAATAACCAAAACGATTGCAAAAAAAAAAATTAAGCTGAAATTAAATAAATGCATTATAAATAACAAAATAAAAAAAGTTTAAATGTTGCCTTGTTGAAAAACAGTTAAGCCCTACTCAAAATTGAAATGAAAAAAATTAAAATGTACAAACAAAAAAAAAAAAACACTACAATAACTTTTCCAGTTGATCGATTCATTTCTTAATCGATCATCAGGACCCTAATTTATCGGGAGCATTCACATAAAAATCACTAAAACGCCACGAAATAAAAGAATGTAGTAACTTCTGTGTAAGTGGCATATGTTTTCACACAGTTTACGAAACTGCAAGCAGCATGAATTTGGCAATGCTGATGCTGCACAGCATTTGGACAGTCATTTACATAAGGTAAACATTTCCCGAATAACTCGCTGACTATTAAAATTAAGTGCTCGTACAAGCTCTAGCTCACAGGCCAAAGTACCAATGGATCCAATTGGTATATTTACTAGCGTACTGCTTGAGCTGAGGTTTACATACTTCGCAAAGCCGCACTAAAAAGGCAGACGGAGCGCGTGGGGTCCCTGAGAGCAAGATTGAGCAGCATCGGGGCTGAAAACAACTCCATTAAGCCGCTGAAGCGTCCCTGTCCCTCCATCTTTCTTCTTCTTCATCTGGCCTTGCACAGCCCCATCTCACACACACAATGGAAAAGTGATTTATTCCGAGCAGGTCCGTCGTATCTTTCCTAGCACTGGCTATTTCACTGATGAAGAATCCTGGGATTCTAGACACCCACATGCTCTCCTACAATGTGACCAAAAACCTTTGTCCAAATATAAGAAATTCACCATGTTCACTATCTTAATTTCTGATTTTAGTGTCCTGATTTGTCATTGAACATCCTTTCAAATGTTCTCTATATTCTTGTTTTTATAATGTAAATTGGTAACATTTGCTATGAAGCCTGTATTTATAATTCATTGTAAATAACTTGGTATATCATATTTATAAGAACAGTTTGAATGTGTTATAATAAGAACAGTTCTAATGTGTTATAATATTGACTTAATTGTGGGTATAGCTTTTAAGAATATGATCATTTATAACACAAAATGAACACTTTTTTGGTTTTTTAATATGCCTTCATTAGAGAATTAGTAGTGTTTCTGCTAAACACTTTATTTTGATGGTTCCCCAACAGACATACTGAGTGGAAGATAGTTTGCAAGTATGTGAACACTCTACCTCCCCTGCTAAGTCTACTAATACTCTAATACTAACATTTTTTTCAGTTGTAAGTATTAGCTAGCTCACATTAGCCTCAATATTAGCCTCATAGGAAACGCTCAAATAACAATCCAAGATGTTGTAAGGTAATGCGCAGACCTTAAAGTGTAATAAAATGTCAAAATATGATATAGTCCATTATAAATGAAGCAGATTTAATATAGTGTTCATTGTTATAAATAATCATACTCTTGAAAGTTCTCACAAATACTTAAATATTACAAAGTAATATAATAGTTTTATGATTCATGAGATGTTATAACACGCTGTTTTTTTATAATGCGTTACGCATTCACTATAATATAATGCATTGTAAATACAGTCGTCATAGAAAGTTTTACAATTAATACAATTCCTGATGGATAAAATCTGGTTCCCCAATGTGAAATTGTCCAAATTTAATGGCATATCATCGAGATTCGATAGCATGACATCGAAATCTACCCTCTTGACTTAACAGTGCATGTTCCTGACTTTAAAAACCTAACACCCATTTTTTTTTACAATCCAATAAATTCATAATGGATCAAATCTAGTCCCTCAAACCAATGAAATTCGTCAAATTAGATTTTTTTTGCCGTTTTACTTTTAATTTGAAAGGACAGATCATAGCTGACGGGAAAGCGAAGAGGCAGAGAGATAGCAGGACGGGATCAGGAAAGGTCTGCGAGCCGGGACTCGAACTTGTGACTCCTGAAGCGCAGCTGCACTGAACGACGACGCTATGCCCACGATGCTACTGGCACCAACCAAATTAGAAATATTTGCTACGGAATAATAACTAATAATAATGCATCCTTGTGTGCTTTACAGTGACATAATTTCATAACATCACCTGACCTGAAGAAACCTAATTACGGTTATGGAAAAGTATCACATTAATTTACTTGGCCTGTTTAAAAGAGATGCATCTCAATTACGCCCCTACCAGAGCGGCGGTGGAGCGAGGAGCCTCAATATATCTGTCCAGATAATACTGAAGATGTTTTTAAAAAGTGTAAATAACCTCTGAGCGCCATCTTTTAATGCCATTTATCCTATCCGGTATTGATTTTTCCACATCATGTTTGCTAAAGACAAACATTACCTGCCATAAAGTTCTGATGCCACATAGACATGCTGGGCGATAAATAATAGATTTGAGCTGGCAGGACTTTGATGACCGGGCAAAGCCCGAAATGCTTTCAGCAGGAATTGTATGAAATCATAAATCACTCTTCATTTTAGAGAACATTCCAAATGGATTCTATCTCTGCACCTTGAAAGTCATTTTTCGGTTATTTATAGTCGAGGCTGAGGGAGCGAGGGAGGGACTGTGTGAGAGAGAGAGAGAGAGAGAGTAAGAGAGAAAGGGAGAGGGCAGGTCACTTCTCTTACACTCCACCCATTTATGTCACCCATCCCCTCTATCTATCTCTCTCTCACACACACACACACACACACACACACACACACACACACACACACACACACACACACACACACACACACACACACACACACACACACACACACACACACACCATGCTTTTGTATATTTTCCTTCACATCTGTGGGGAGCGTAAAAGAAGAGTTCGAGCATAAATGAAAATTCTGTCATCATTAACTCGTTCTAAACAGGTGTGACTTTCTTCTGCCATAAAAACACAAAGGGAGAAACTCTGAGCCGCTCGAATTTAGTAAATAAGGGAACAGCATCTTAAAGTTGGTCAATAGTGTTTTTCTCTATATTCTAAGTCCTATGATGCTCTGTGTGAGTAATACTCCTAATGGCGCTCAAATCTCATTGGTTTTTCAGCATATTCGTTATCTCATACGGAAATTTGCAATTCAAAAAACAGGGGTTGCCTATTATTATTATCATGAGTAACTGCTGCACATTACTTTCCCATATGCATGTTAAAAATCACATCACATGTAAAAATGATGTCCACCATCTTTACTCTGAACCACTACACTACTTGGGTGAACAAAAAAAAGCGGCACACTTTACTCTGTAACATGCGGCAGCAACAGACTATACACTCATTTAATTAAATCGCTGATTTTAAGTCAGATTTTATATTCGCGCTAAGCACAAATATTGTTTTATTCAATTTAAAGGCTCTTTTTTTTTGGAAATAGTCTCATTCTCCAACTCCCCCAGAGTTAATAAGTTGCGTTTTACCATTTTGGAATCTATTCAGGCAATCTCTGGGTCTACAACGGTAGTACAACGGCAAGCGAGACAAATATAAATGCCTCTTCTGTTTTGCGGAGGTGCGCGTGCAGCTGCGGAGCCAGGCAAAAGTATAAGCAAGGCTTTAGTGAAGTGATATACAGCACGGTGCCACGTGTGCGCTATGAACGCGGTAACATCTGGCACGACAGGATAGTTCGCTTTTCTGAGGTGATAGACTTTTTATTACATAAGCTCGGAAAAGAATGCATGTAAAAATGACATATGACAGTGAGCAAATGAAAAAAATGCAGCGTAATTTGATGTAATTAGTTTAGCGCTTCATGCAGAGCGCACCCGATAAAAATGCACACTTCACAAGATCTCACAGCTAAGATTTGAAATGTAATGCTCCTTAGTCAAAGATTTGATATACATGTGTATTTGCTGAACGCTGACGCAAATGAGAAAGTGCCTTTTTATGACTAATAATATAAATGCAATTGTTCTTAAAGTTTTTGTATATTATGTACTTAAATTCCTTTGCTTAACAGTTCTGTCTGATTATTAGACAGATTTCTATTCGTATTAGACAGAACTACTAGCGATGACATGAACAAGAGGGAGAATTTGAGCAATGTGTGCACAGTCAAACAAGAAAACTCACCAGCCGATGTTGAGAAATGGAAAAAAAGGCCAGTTATCGATCCATATATCAGCATTGGTGATATATCTGTCTACCAATAATTAATACCCAACATCTAAAAGGGTATTAAGACCTTCCCTCTAAAAAAAAATAGTGGATTACTCAGTAAATATTCATCAAAATTTATATTTTGTGTTTCATCGCTATACATGTCTGTCGTTATTCAGAAATTTTTTCGCAAAAGCAAAAATTCTATGTCGATGCATGATATTATCAAGCTTGTTTATTTAATAATTTATTTACTTGGATTTATCTGCAAATTTAAGCTGCAAAGAACCCCTTTAAATAACGCGAGTGTCATCATTGGCCTGAATAAAATCTAGATGCAGATGTCTCCGAAAAAAACATTAAGTTTCAAAGTCATAAACCTTGTTACAATGATCACTGGCAATCTACAAGCAGTCTGTGACTATGACGCCCATTGGAGGTCCTACTAACAATCAATTCCACACTAATGCTCAAGGGCCGTGAGAAATCAATCACCTGAAAAGAGCACAGGGATATCTGTGAAGGTGTTCTGTAATCACATGACTGCTAATAGAGGCTATTCAAGCTAAAGGCACAACGGGGTCCAAGCAAGATGAATAGTTACATTAACCCAGGCTCAAAGTGCAGGCCGGTGAAATGGCTGGCTTGTTTTCTTCATTGCTGCTCTATTAGCGGCAGGTGAGGGAACAGCTCTGATATGAGATGAACTAAGCGTGCATCTCAGTCAGGCCTGTCAGCCAATGATCGCTGAGGCTGTAACGATGCTCTTCAGTAAAGAGTCTTGTACCTTCACATTGTCAGCATCCTTTAGCCTCTACAGCTGCTGTGCTTCAGTACACGTTCATCATGAAATACTGTTACATACTGTTACTGTGTAGACTTTTAGGAGTTGGCACGATAGCTGTTGGCACATTAGTTCTTCCTAAGCAATCCCAGACAAGAGCTTGTATCTTATTGGTTAGCGAGTGTTAAATTGCAGCATGAAGAAAACCTTTTTAACATGCTCACTGGAAAAAAATAACTTTGAAATTTGAAATATATATATATATATATATATATATATATATATATATATATATATAGATATATATAGATTTATATATATATATATATATATATATATATATATATATATATATATATATATATATATATATATATATATAGATTTATATATATATATAGGTAGTAGATATATATATATATATATATATATATATATATATAGATATATATATATATATATATATATATAGATAGATTTATATATATATATATATATATATATTTTTTTTTTTATATTTAAAAATATTTTTATGACATCTTACTATCTATCTTACTATCTATATGTATATTATTTTTTGTATAACAATAATAAAAAATATCAGGGAAAATATGTTCATTTGTAAATGAAAATGTCATCACAGTTGGTTTTAAAACGGGCATAATTTTCTTTTAGCAAAAAAATGTAATTATTGGAGACTGTGTGAAAATATTCAGCATTCGTTTTAGGAGATTTTAAAAAAAATTACAGTTGGTAAATTCTCATCTAGGGTCATTGTCATGTGAAAAAAGGTAATTTTAGACCCAAGAGTAGGGGACAGTTATGGCCTCAAGCTTTGTATGTTATAGCTGAGAAAGTGAATGCTCCAAAATATGCTTTTCAAAAATCCTAAATATTCCACATCTTAAATTAGAAAACTTAGAAATACTGTAGGAAAGTAATTTATAGGCCAAACACCAGTTTAAGTGGTTACCAACATGTCAAATAACTTCAGCCTGAAATTGGTCGGCATGTACATGTTTTTTTTTTTTTTTATGTTTCCTGCAAGCTCAGCAATGCAATACTGATTTTCCATTCGAGATGAAGCTTGACGTGATCTAAGGTTTACTTTATAACAGGGGTGTCTAAACTTTTCCTAATGGGGGTTGAATGTGACAAAGTGGACACACTGGTGGGCGGATGCTTCTCCATATATATATATATATATATATATATATATATATATATATATATATATATGAATGACCTTAGCAGTAGCTTGAGTTTTGAAAAATCTACCTTTTTAACATTAAAAATTATAACATAGATTGACTTTATGTCCATTAACACATCTTTCTATTGAATAAATAAAAGAACAAAACTGCTTTTATCAAGAATATCTGTAATTTGGCCTGCATTTCAGAACTCCCTTACATTACATTCAATTGGCTATCATGTCTACATGAATAATGCAAGATTATGGCCTACATTTCTGCCACAACGCCACAGTTGCTGTTACTACAGTAAACCCATTGTAAATGTTGGTGGTTCGTAGATTAAAAAGTATTCTTATTGCATTGTTGTCACAAAATGTTTTATATGAATGACCTTAGCAGTAGCTTGAGTTTTGAAAAATCTACCTTTTTTAACATTAAAAATTATAACATAGATTGACTTTATGTCCATTAACACATTTCTATTGAATAAATAAAAGAACAAAACTGCTTTTATCAAGAATATCTGTAATTTGGCCTGCATTTCAGAACTCCCTTACATTACATTCAATTGGCTATCATGTCTACATGAATAATGCAAGATTATGGCCTACATTTCTGCCACAACGCCACAGTTGCTGTTACTACAGTAAACCCATTGTAAATGTTGGTGGTTCGTAGATTAAAAAGTATTCTTATTGCATTGTTGTCACAAAATGTTTGTCCTATTTTCCTCGTCGGTGTTGTTGAGAACGTCTTTAAACTAGATCACCGCGGAATCTGTGGTCTGTATGGAAACTGTATGGAAGCTTCTTCACAGCGTTGTTTAGTGTAAAGTAAATGCATTTGTTCTGAGCTCGCGTGTTTCGAATGGGTCGCGTTCTTCCGCCTCGGCCGCGTTCAAGAATTCTAGCACGCGAAAGAACCGAGAACCGATATGAGCCATCAAATTGTTATTACTCTTTTTATTTACGCTTTTTACCGCTACATCTGGTCTAAAATTTAGTGCTGTCATCTTGGGGTGACATTGTGAAACTGCACATTTTATAAATTATGCTTGGAGGGCCACGTATAATATTTTAATAGACATGCTGCAGGCCGCCTTAAATTCATTCACGGTCCGCAGTTCGGACACCCCTGCTTTATAAAATTACATAATAATGGAAATGTCAGTGCTGTGCACAAGGGTATTGATTCGTTATTACAAATCCAAGCAATACTGTGCAAATTTCCTTATATTCACTAAATTATTCTGACATTACGGTCTAGTAAGGGGATAATTCGCATGAAAATAAATTAATTTCCCATTAACTCTCTCTTATGTTATTCCTACCCTGTATGACTTTCTTTATTTTGCTAAACACAAAGTGAGATATTTTTAGAAAGGTACTCAGTTAGGGGTTGGCATGGGGGGGGCTTTATTGTCCCAAAAATGCAGCTATTTAATAATTGTATTGCATATGAAAATTTACAGTCAATGTTTTATTATACTGCATACTGTTTTATAACCTTCTACCATACAGAGGTGCAAATATCTAGCATTCAACTACAATTTACACATATTGGAAAGAACATACTGCTATTTGTTCATACTCTAAATAGAACCTACTGTTATTTGTGCTTAGTTTAAATAGTATTGCTAAAAAAATACTATATATTTACTTCCATTGCTATTTTCGCTTAGTGTAAATAGTATCTAGCCTACTGCTATTTGCACTTGGGCAAATTTGCACTTGTTGTCAATGTTTTCCTTTGCATGGACCGATTCAAGTCCACACCTTATGCAATAACAAATTTATATGAATAACAAAGGAATTCATGCACTGGAGTCGTGTCAGTTACTTGTGCATTACTGTAATGTTTTTATCAACTGGCACCCATTCCCTGCAGAGCATCCACTGGTGAGCAAGAGATGAAATGATGAATATTATGGGTTATCAAAGGTTCACATTTTGATTTTGGGAGTCCCCAACAACAGGTCAACATGCATACAAGGTCAAAAAAAAAATACTCTTCTAAAATACATTTATTTATGCTTTGCTTGATGCTAATCTGCAGTGATTGGTCTGATTGGTCTTATTTCCTCTTGCCCGTAATGCCTGATAAAGCAGCGTTTGTGAGCGCAATGCTGATTTGTGGACAGCGTTACCATGGAAACAGATATTTTTAACACTGAAAAAGTGGCACCTGGTGGCAAAGAATGAATCTGCGTTTTCATTCACACCAGTGTGAAAATCTTGATGGGAAATATGTTATGACATCAGCATGAAACGCTTGAGAATCGCTTTAAAAACGACTCGCTTCAATGACTCAGACTCAACTCTTTCTTTTGAGAGACAATAACTTTAAGCTGCACTTTCAGATTTGATATTTTCAGATTTAGCAGGATGTAATTAATAAGGGGCACTTTAAATGAAGAAACAAACTCATTTACATCTTGGCTGGCTATAGAGTGAGCATACGTTTTTTTGTAAACGAACGTAACTTTTGTTAACCATTCATTTTTTTAAGTGTCTTCTCATTCTGTTTTGGCTTTGTTTAAAATATATAGCAAAATTTCGCATTGCTGCCTCGTTCGAGGTCATTTTGGAGTACAGATATAAATAAAAACACATATTTGAAAGACGCTTATCCTGTAGATATCAGACATATGAAAGTTTCATATCAAACACGAGACCTTGAGACATTCTCTAGCTTTCAGCGGGAGCTGATTCTGGAAGTCATCCATTGAACCCGATTAGCTTCACACGCCGCACAACACCAACTGCAGGAAAATAACCTGAAGCCAGGGGGAATTTCAGTTTGCTGTTTTGTTCTTGATTATTCTATTTCACTATAGGCCTCTGAGCCAAACAATATAAAAAATGAAAAGGTCCACAGGCATCTGCTACCACCTTAGCAGACCCCGAGCATGGGCTCTCCGGGGACCGCCGGGTCAGGTGCGAGTTCACCAGCTGACGGGCCGCGACCGACGGGAACGCAGTCCTTCACACAGTCAGAGGGTCTTGCAGGCATCATTATGGAGGCCGCAGTATTCATTAACAACTGCTCCCTGTCCATATCCTCATTTGTGTCCGTATCTAGCAGCAAAAACGGGGGTAACTAGGGAGTCTGGGACAAGCACGCTTGTCTGAGCAACCTTGACACGGAACGGAGTCTGAGCAGAAATAGTCCAAGCTGTGAGTGTCCCCGTGTCACCGGTTGCCTTGGGACCAACCGGCTCTGGTGGTTTTGCATGAGCGGAACCAGAAGTGGGCCAGATATATTCATTTGCACACCATCAATCACAGCACGAGAACGTTGCTCTTAGCCATCGCACTAACCCCTCTTTTCTTTTTTTCTTTTTTACCCATCTACCTCTCCTCCCTGTTGTGAAGAACAATGCCCCGCACCAGGGAGTAACTTCATCTCCTGCTGGCTTCAGCACTGTCCTGAGGATCTGGCCTGCATATAAACACACTTCTGTGCTTTGAATGAGGACACTAGAGAGAACGAGGACAGTGTGGTTCCAGGGGTCTCGCTCTGCACTACGCAGTCCAGTAAAGTATCCGCCCTCCAGAGGGTCCGCGGCACAAACCTACAATTCAGCGCCGGGTTTAAAGCAGGTCACAAGAGTCAGGGTCAGCTCCAGTTCTGTTAAACGACAAACTGGTTTATGTGCACTACTTTAAAGCACTGATGCACTCAATAAAGTAGGGCTAAACTCTAGACCAGGCCAGGGATTGTTAAACTAGAAACTGTCCACGGTAAAACTCTTGGTTGGTAGTCAGATGTCCAAGACATCACTGCAGTGCCCCTTGAATCCTAACCCAAAATTACCAAGTGAGAAGTTTCTGTAATAAGTGAACTGCTGTTGCTTTGGATTAAAACCACTTAATATGAAATATTATGTAATATAACATTTAAAAAAATCTATGTAAAAACTGACTTGGTGAATGGTTAGATCTGTTTTTGTGGACTGTAGAAATTTTCTATTAAATGCTCAAATTGTTATTATTAACAATGAGCATTATGAGCATTATATTAATATTATTAATTATAATAACCATATTATTAGCATTAATGTTAGTTATGTTAGTTATTTTAGTAGTAGTAGAAGTAAAGACATTAAACCTAAAAAGTTGTAAAAATATAAATATATATTATTACTAGTATGTAATACTAAGCATAATAATAAATGTAATGTAATCTGTTAATAATATTAATAATAAGACAACAAACAAGACACAATAAAGTTGTTATTATATTGTTTCATAACTTATTGTAAATAATGTGTTCATAATAATGAAATCAAATTTATTATAATAATTATTATTATCGCTATTATTACCATTTAGCTTTACATAGACAACAAGCATTTACCAAGTTAGACAATAAAGTTATTAAAATTATAATTTTTAGAATTGTTGTAAATAGTGTTGACAATAATATTTATTATTAATGTTGTTGATGTTATATTAGGCACATGTATTTTATGATTTTATGTATGCATTTTATATTGTTTTATAAAGATAACAAACAATAAACAAGATGATGTTAATAAAACTATTATTTTTGTTAATGATAATTATTGTGATTATTTGTTATATATATATATATATATATATATATATATATATATATATATATATATATATATATATATATATATATATATATATCCATTATTTGTGAAGTTTAATATACATACATAAATAAATGTGCATTTTTTCTAGAGTCCACAGAGTCACTTTCTAGGGGGTGAGAGTTGGGTTTGCAGTATATTAATTTTATTTTAAGTGCTAGTTGTTTATATATTAATAAATATAACCAAACATGTTTTTATACAGAAGGACAATAGACAGTAAAAGTAATACAACTTTAAAATAATAGACATAGTGTTAATAATAATACATTCTTGTTTATAATAATAATATACTATATATAGAAAAAAATTATTGTTACTAGCCATTTGAATTCACACAGCGTTCAACACACAAACACAATCAAGACACATTTAAGTCAACGTTCCTTCATCACTGTCTCCAGAACATCTGTGATTCAGCATCTCTCATTCAGGACTAGTGTCAAACATTATTCTCAAATATCTTCTGATACCACGTCTCTACAGATTCGCTCCTATTACATAATTCAGCAGCCAAATGACTGTCAAAACAAACATAAGAATGTCATTCCGCATCAAACGTGTCAAAAACACACACAGCTTTAGCGTTCGTATGTCGCTGTGTCAGTTTCACGTGTCTGTGGCAAAACGCTCTTTTCCCCACAGCGATACCGGGCACGGAAAACGCCTCTGTAGCGCTGCTCACTAAAACGATCGTGTTAATGTTGATATTTCATACCTGTTCCGAGAATGACAACATCGAATTGAGACGGCAGATCCTCCGCAGCCATCTTGAAACTACACTCTGTCACGTGACACGCTATAGCGTGACGTACACTTTTTTTTATAACCTCAAACATACAGATTTAAACACACAGCAGCAAAAATGCACACAATGTATTTTAAGATCTGGGATAGTTTACTCCATGTTTTAAAAGAAAAAAATATATAAATAAATAAATATATATAAGGGCTTTTTTTCGCCATTTTTCACATGTATCATATTCTGTGCTTTCCTTTGTATCTAAATTGGTTAAAACACTGTCAGTTTTTTTTTTTTGTGTGGCTATTAATTAGAAATACAAAGAAGACACCACTCATGAAAATTGAGTGTTTTGACATAAATGTAACATATTTTACACGCATTATGTCTTTTTTGCTCCGTATAATGTGCACTGCTTTGCAAGGCTAAGGCTAATATTTTCGCCATATAAAATAAAATGAATTGAAAATCTATCTTTTGCTGTATATGTCAGTAGGAAATGTCCGTTTATCCACAAGGAGTCTCACAACAGCCAGTGTTCCCAGATCTGATTTCACGCGAAGAAACCCTTTTTTTATGGTGAAAATACAATGGCCTAATACTTTTGCATAGCAGTGTATTAGCGTACGTTCAGAATGTTCAGCAGGTACATTTATTTTATTATTCATAGCCTACAAACGCAAGGTGAGACTATTGAAAAGGGATCGGGTTTTTTTTTTTTCATTCGCCGATGGCTTATGTTCCCAGCTGCTGTCAACAACAGAATATTGTTTCTTCAAATAGCAGGAGTTGGGAAGAGGTGTTAATGATGAGCTGTCAAAATACCCTCTTGGCTCTCACAGCCACTGACAGCCAGCTATCAAGATGTATTTAAAAAAACATCACATCTAAAGACATCTAACTTCTTTTTAGAAATGTTCTTTAAAAGTATATGAGTGCATTTAATGACTGAAATTAAAAGTCCTTTTTTTCTCTCTTTTTTTGGAATCTTCTTATGGCAAATTTTTGAATCCCAGTGTCCAATATAATGCATTATAATTTGCAAAAATTTGTAAAAACAATCACATTTTATATTAATGTACTTACAAGTAGATCTGTGTTTGTACTTTTCGGTGACTACTAAATAAAAAAAAATAAAATTGTAACATATGTTTATGTAGACAATTGTCTCATTTTGGTGCATAATGCATCTTCAGTATGTTCATTTAAAACAGTCTTTATTTGAACCTGTCCTGTCTGTAGATGTCGATTGCACGATTTACTCTATATGCTTATTTTTACAAACTGAGGAATGAGATCATTTTTTAAAGTCTCGAATCTAAGGTAGCATTGAACCCATAACATATAAGCATCCATAACGAACTGTGTTGTTTGTATGAAAAGAACATCGAAAAAGAAAGTTGGTAGATATCATTTCACAGAACTTTTGCCAGTTTTTTTCACTCAAACGATTGCACATATCTCCAAAGCATAAGCTTCTGAACCATTTGCTCCTGAAACAAAACAAGTGCCTTTTTTAGCAGCTTAAGGGGTTGCCCACTTATAATTCATATATTTCAAGAACATTCTCCTTATCTCGAGATATGCCAGAATGCACCGGAGAATATATTTCAGAGCAGCTTTGTCTATTCTCTGAATATTCCTATCTGCATGTTCCAGATGTTTCTGCAGCTTTCTTCATCGCCAGTCAAGGGTTTTGAAAAAGCATCTTGCAAAAGCGTGCTATGAGGAACTTGCTTGCTATTTCCTGCGCACTGTAGATCTCCCGAACCTTTTTTTTTTTTTTTTTTTTTTTTGGTGCTGTGTAGTTCATTGGTAAACAAAGAGAGATGACCATATCTCCCGAAACAGAAAGAAGCGGCACGGATAACCCTTAAGACCTTTCTTTTCCGCAGCTTTCTTGACTTCAACATCACAGGCTTTGTCACTGATACTTATTTCTTAGGCCGGAATAGGGACAGGTGTTTATAGCTTCAAATAAGACAGATTGGTGACACTTGATCTTCTTTAGTCTGCTTTTTTAAGCACGTCTTGTCCATGCTTAAAACAACAGCGGAAAACAAGACAGATGGCTTACAACAGGAGAACCCTTTTTTCTTCTCTTGCTCGCTCTCCCTCTCTCTCATATCTGACGCGCCAGGGATGCTTTTAACAAGAGAGTTTGTCGCGGCGTTTGTGATGGAGGGGTGTCTTCATGTCAACGGCTTGTTCTCCGGGGGATACGGCTCTGTTTTTTTAATCTGAGAGAGAAATGAAAAGCAAAACCTGTGTGGATTGAAATCATTTCGCGCGGGGTTTCATCGCGCGCCATCACCCCGTATGTTCAGAGGCATTTAGTCCTGGCTGGTTTTGAAAGCGAAATCAAGGCGACGAGCGCTACAATGCTTTCCGCAAGAATCAAGCGCTCTTTATCTTGCGAGAGCCCGCACCTTTAGCCGCAGTCTTCTGTGAGTTCCTCGGGCTTTGATGCTCGCTTCTGAGAGTCCTCATTCACGGCTTCTGCGTTTGGAGAGCACATCTACTGTGCTGTTTTGTCGCCCGTTATTACTTTCAGGCCGGGGCGAAGATGTCTCCAAGGACAGGTCCCACCGTCTCCCGCTGAAATGTTGTATCGCGCAAGCACTTTGGAGAGCCGGTGTTGATTAAGAAGGATTAAGATTACGATTCAGACAAGGAAAGAGCACACAAATCATCAACAGAGCCGCCACAACCAAACCCCGGCTACATGCGGAAAAGTTGCAGCCTTCGCCGCCAGTGTTTGTTCAAAGATCTGGCGCCCGTTCAATCGGCGATTGCGAAACACCGCGGCAAAGTTTTTCATACTTAACTGCAACTTTGAAGCGGAATTCAAGGAGACTTCACAGTTCATTTCATTTCTCTCTCAGGCTCTTTTCGAGGGTGGCCATCTTGAGTAGAGAGAGGTGAGCGGTGGCAAAGCAACGTGCAATGACACCATCTGTCAGGCCCCTCGTAAACTCTCCAAATGAAACATCCACGAGAACATTATTGCATTATAAATCTCACCATAAATATAAATTAAATTAGAGATCGGTTATCGGAGTGTGTCACGCGGTGAATGCATGGGTGATGCAGAAATGCCCTGATGAAGCGTGTAAAGTTATACAATCATTGGCATGCCACAAATATCGTTTAATCTCGTGAAGAATATATCCATTTTTAGCCCAAAGCCATGCACAAAACATATAATAAATAAATAAATAAATAAATAATCGTATTTTGTTTCAGGTATTGTGCATCGCGACCAGTGTTGGGCATGTTCATTTTAAAAAAGTAATTACTTATAGTTACTAGTTACTTCTCAGAAATAGTTAGTGAGTTACAGAATTTTAATGGAACTAATTACCAGAAAAAATAGTTATTTAATAGTTAAAATTCAAATGGCAAACTTGGATGCCCCTCAATATTAAATGTTAAATTAGTGACATACAAAGTAAAATACGAAGTAAAAGTTTTTGTTTACATTATATATATGCTATGTTGGTTTATTTTGTATATATAAATACACATACACGTTCATATATTTCAGAAATATATGTTAAAATGTTTATACGTTATATTTATTTCTAATATTAATAATATGAATATGAATAAATATATGTAAATATTTTCAAATATATACTGTACAGATCACACACACATATATATATATATATATATATATATATATATATATATATATATATATATATATATATATATATATATATATATATATATATATATATATATATATGCCAACAAAAACTGTTATTTTGGATGTGATTAATTGCAATTAATCAGCTCTAGTTCATTGTCATGTCACGAGTTTTGAGATATCGTTTTGTATAAAACATAAAATAAATAAATATTGTTTTGTTTAAAACCTTGTGAATTGTGACATCAAATAACATATATTCTTTATTAATTCACATTATAATTTAATGTGTTAGTATTTGTTGTTTTGTTTTAAAATAATGCTGATTTAATAAAAAAGTAAAAAAAAAATATATATATATATATATATATATGCAGGTGAATAAATGACATATATATATATATATATATATATATATATATATATATATATATATATATATATATATATATATATATATATATATATATATATATATATAATTTTTTTTTGTTTGTTTGTTTTTAATGCAAACTGTCCACAAAACAACAGTTAGAATCACAAAAGGGAAATTTTTTAATAAATGTCAAATATAAATACTACTAAGTTAATAATAATAAAAATCACTTTGTTCACGCAAAATCTTAATACGCATTTTCTTTCTTTTGCTTTTGTTGGAAATTTGTCGGACTGTTTTTGTGAGCTTCGTCCGAAAGGCATTTTATTAAACGAATCAGGTCACCTTGGGATTCCAACAGGCACTTTACGGCACAACAGGACCTTTCTACGTAACGTTGTCCATTATCATAAGTCCGCATCACTCATTCAAAGCGCTGAAGGCAGCACTACCCGAGAGCTGAAAAATGAAATAACACATTTGAGCCTGACGTGACCGAAACAGTTAACCTCCTTTGGCCACTTTTCTCCCAGAGTAATTTTTGTTGATGGACAGTGCCGTACACACAAGCCGGTGTGTCTTCCGAAACACGAGGCTCTCACAAAAAGGTCCAGTCACCCGTGATTTGGCAGCAAGTGTGAGAAGAGTGTCCTTAAATCATCTGCGGTGGCTTTCTCTGAGAAATTAAGTACGTAGAGCGCATTCGAGCGACAGCTTGTCTATTCTTAAGTAGTATTAAAGGGTGATATTTTACCCTAAATTAAGAGTCAGGCAACTTTTTGGCACGTGTCACAGCCCAAATGGATTACTGAACTGCTGATGTATGTAGCAATCCGTTGAGTGAAAAGATGTGGGAGTGTAATGAATTTAAAATGCTGTAATAGACGTAAATATTTATCACGAGTGACAGTAAAATTAGAAACAACATTCAATTAAAATCAGTTGTAATTTATTGTTGTTATTGATTTGCGTGAGGTGGAAATGAATGCAGAAACATTTCATTACACCGAGAGGGGCTGCTGATCTGCTTTTGGCCTCGGAGTAATATTTTACATGAGAGAGACAGACCCATGCTATTAAAACACAGCCAGTCATTCCCTCTGTCTCCAACATGAACTCTCTTGCTCTGTCTCACTTTGTCTCTTTCTTTTCTTAACATCCCCTGTCTCATCCGTTCACAGATCTCATTCGATCTTATTTTTTCCCACACGTCTAGTCTATGAACTTCTCTGATTTGTCATCTTTTCCGGTCTTGACTCTCGATCTCTTCTCTTCTATGCTCAGCTCGTCTCTTCTTATGCTCACTTATCTCGTCTTGCTTCATCTCATCTCTTCCATCCACAACTTCTCTCGCCTCTTCTCTTTTTTCCTTATTCTTCTATTTTTCTCTTGTTGTATCTCATTACATGACTGTACCTTTTCCTTTGACTCATACTTATCCATTGTTATCTCTTCACAAATGCTACTTTCCACATTTCTTTTCTTTTTATGCTCAGCTTGTCTCTTCTGATCTTCATTCATCTCTTCTCATTTTATGGTTAACTTGCCTCTTCATTTTTTCTGAGCTGGTCTTGTTTGGTGTTGTCTTGTCTCATCTTTTCTATGCGCAGCTCGCCTCATTTTGTATGGTTTTGTCTTTTTCATCTCTTCCATGCTCAGCATCACTTTTCACGTCTTCATCTCTTTTTACTTCATCTTGTTCTCTCATTGAATGACTCTTCTCCTTCTCACTTTGTCCCATATTATCCATCGTAATCTCTTCACACATTTTATTTATTTTCTTTGCCTTTTTCTGTTTATTTTTGGCCTTTATCATGTTCATGCTTGGTCGCGGTTGCTCAACTTCTTCTTCGTAATTTCTTATTTGATCTCTTTTTTTATTTTGATCTTCTCGTCTCATCTACTCTCTTCTTCCCTCACTCGCTTTCATCTCATCTTACCTCGTCTTGTCTCTTCCATGTTCAGCTTCTCTCTTCTTGACTGGTCTCACCTGGCCTTATGTTGTCCAATCTCGTCTTCTCTCTTCTATGCTCAGCTTGTCTTTTCTTGTCTTGTATTGTCTCATGTCATCTCTGCTCCTCGTTTTTTATTTATTTTCTTCAAGTATATCATCTTCTCTCATTGTTCTATTTGTGTCACCTGGTCTCATCTTGTCTTACATCTTGTCTTTTCTATGCTCAGCTTGTCTTTTCTCGACTTATTTTGGCTCACTTCCTCTCTGTCTCTCATCTTGTTTCTTCTTGTCTCTTTTATTGTCAGTTTTTCTCTTCTCGTCTTTTTATGATCACTTTTATCTATTCTCAATTTGTCTCACTTATCATGTCTCATCTGCTCTCCTCTATGCTCAGGCGATCATCTCCTCTCTGCTCCTCTCTTCTTGTTTTATCTCTTCTCTTCAAGCATATTATTTTCTCTATGACTTGTCTCCTCTTGCTTTGTCTCTTCACTATCCGTTGTTATCGCTATATGCGTTGTATCATAATTCCTCTTTTCCACGCTCAACCTATCATTTCTCTTGTCTTCTAGGCTGGGTTTGTCTCTTCTCGTCTATTCTTCTTCGTCTCTTCTCTTTCTTGTCTCACCTTTTCTCTTATATCTTCCCTCAGTGTCTCTCGTTATGACTCCTCTCCTTCTTACTTTGTCTTTGTGCTATCTCCCTTATTCCGTCTCTTCTCTTGTTTTACAATATTACCTACTTCAATGGCATTCCTATAAGATACACGTTTTGTTAAAATGTGGAGCTCTCGGGTGATAAAAGTCTTACATTTTGAGACCATCGTTTAAATCTAATGCTGCTTACACTGCTATTAACATATGCCAGTGTAAGTATGTGTATCCATTACGTATGTGTGTATAATTCGTGAATATGCATATGAAGCATTGGGGCGGTGCTGGAGGGGCGGGTGAAGGGGGTGGTCCATGTGTGCCTGCAGGGCCAGGTATGTTAATCAGGTATTCATTAAGATTAAATATAAGACGAAGGGTTGAGGTGCGATTGAAAGCTAGGTAAAATATGTATCTAATTTTCTAGATTGCCACCTAGCTTTTTAATTTCAGAAGGTACTTGGCAGAAATTTGCATGGCATTTAGGCACTCATTACAATATTAATCTTCCCACAAAAGTTGCAAGGGCTCAAAGGTTAAGCATGATTCCTACATTAATTTTACAACGACTTTTTTTGACCCGTATAAAGATTCTCATTTACAAAGGTCCTCATTTGCTACAATAAGTGGTTCATAACGAGAGCAAAGATAAAGTATTGAAAAAAAAAGGGAAAGTGAATCAGATGTGTTACTGTCGAAAGATTTGTAAAGTACTTTTTTAAAGTACAGATTGTTGTTCTTTATTGAAATCAACCCATATCTTGTTTCTGTTGATATCAGACTTCTTCTGTAAACGTTTAAGAGGAAAAATGCATTAAAATAAACAAACACCACGAGATGTTTGAACAAAATGATACTGAACAATAAGCAGATGTTCATAGACAAAAAAAAAAAAACTTTGCTCTCAGGTTCATGGATGAATGGTTCAATATCTCAACATAACATATAACAATTACGATATACTAGAAATTCTACAGGATTCACATGTCACTTTAAATTAGCCCGAATGTTTAAAATTCTTTTGTAAGTTAACAAAAGGCAATGTTAGCTAACAACAGATGTGCTTCCTCAAAGTTAGTTCACCTTAGTTTCTCTTTATGTGTTATAATAGTGATGGCTTTAAATATTTTATTTTATATTAAACGTATTCTTAAATAGCCTTTTACTACGGTCTGTCACAACTGATATTTACAGTTATAGGTCTATAATACCATATTAATAGAAGTGTTATTATGATAATTTTAATATCGTTGTTAGGAACCTTTCACAAATCTTAACGGACAAGAATATAGCTTATCTACAGTCCCATAAAAATATCAGTATCAAAATATCATTACGCACATATTTTATTATGCACGATTATTATGCTTGGCATTCAATCTATTTAATATAAAGGTTGTGGAATACAAAATGCTGGCAAAATGACAGCGGTGGTCATTACAAGATGAAGACACGAATGAAATATATAGCTATCATTTGTCTGAAAAGTTGTATTCGCTTTTGATACTGAGAACGCAAGTCCCCGCCCATCACTGGCAGACGGCCAATGTTATTTGAAGGCGTGTGCCACCGCGATTCTTATTGGCCGAGGCGGCTGTCACTCTGGCCTTTAGTGGGCAGGCTAATTGAATCGCTGAGTGCGATACACTTCTATCCATCTCACTCGCGAGGAAGGTAGTTGCACATTACCGACTATCAGCAGTCGCTACCGGAGACGCATGAGAAACACCGCGTGAAAGCCGCGAAACAGTACGAGGAGCCAGCAAAGGTGTGCTTGACTCAAAAGTACGGAAAGGAGGAAACTTCGCATAAACTATGGCCGTATCAGCAACTCCTCCGGTGCTTTCACCGACCTCCACTCCCGGGGGCGCGAGCAGCCTGTTCCGTCCCGACTCTCTGTACTCCAGCCCGGCCGAGTCCCCGCGACTGACCAGCAGCATGATCAACTCTTTCATCACCGGCACCGGCGGCGGCGGCGGCGGCGGCAGCACCAACGGGAACGGGCCCGTTCACAATAACGAGTGTAAGATGGTGGAGGTGCATGGGGTGAAAGTGGCCTCGTTCACCGTGGACGGTCAGGAGCTCATCTGCCTCCCGCAGGTGTTCGACCTGTTCCTGAAGCACCTGGTCGGCGGGCTGCACACCGTCTACACCAAGCTGAAGCGGCTGGATATATGTCCGGTGGTGTGCACGGTGGAGCAGGTGCGGATCCTGCGCGGACTTGGGGCCATTCAGCCGGGCGTGAACCGATGCAAACTCATCACCCGAAAAGACTTCGAGGCGCTTTATAACGACTGCACCAATGCCAGGCAAGTCTTCTATCGCGTAATGCACCTCACGTTTACTCTCAGCTTTGGGACCCGAGGTGCTTTTCAAGTTCATTCAGAACTAGCAGAGTTGTCGCGCTCGCAAAAGTTGCGGACGCTTTAATAAAAACGATTTCGTGCGCGTGTCAGTAGAAATATGGAATCACACGTTTATGACGTCTACCTTTTTTTTCGCGCGCGATTTAATATAAATTAACAATGTTATTATGAAAAAGTGAACTGGATCAAACTTTAGCATAAAATTGCTTGCAGTCCGGTTTTTCTTTCTACCGAATCGCTCGCGGTTTTGACCTCAAATTCCGTTTCGAACCAAACCGGCAGTCACAAAAATAATAATATTTCTCCAAAATCAAACAAATAGCCTAACTTTCCTCGGGATCTTATTTTTCTCGCTGACCACTGCTTTTTACGTAACTGTCTTCATACAAGCGCAAGCATGATCTTATTACTGATTCAGATAAACTAAAAACGATAATACGATATTCATTCGCACTTATGCATATTGTGTATAAATATTTTTTCTGCCTTGCAATAAAATCTTCAAATTTGAAGAGATACTCCTAAATTCTGTTTACGCTGATTGAACCTGCAGTATATATATATATATATAACAATAAGTGTTTTTTTATTAGCATGTTTTTACATTTTTGTCTTTATAATCTTCAGCTGTAAGTTTTTCTAAATCTATATCCTTCACTTGTACACGTTTTGATTTGTTAAATGACTAAACTGACTTATTATCGATCGAAGTGTTAAAACATTTATGTTTTCGCTACAGTTATATCTGATGTTTCCCCCGCTTTTATTCTTGCTTATACAATGACAGCTCTTTGGACCAGGGGTCATACTTCGGTTGTATTCCACTTTATTCTGTTATTTGCTCCACTGAGTCGGGCTCACGCGAATAGGCATCAATATCATTTATTCACTTTTAACCCATATCGTATCCAGGGCCAGATCTGGAATTCTTGTTTGATACTCCCATTTGTCTGGATGATGTCCCACGTCTCATTTGGATAAGGTGTTGGGCCGTGTTGCATAAATCAATGAATCACCTCTCTCGGATCTGTGGCTGCGTTCAGTGCAGAGATGTTATTCTTAGCTTGTTATCATGACAGATGCATTAGTGTTCTCAGGCTCCTGCAGCAATATCAGCTTATGTGTGTGTGATTGGTGTGGTGGGACTCAGGGGAGCAGTACACCTTTAAAGACCTTTATCATCCGAGGAAAAAGTCTCTAATTATATGTTAGTATAAAAACGGCGGCATCTTCGCTTTTAGTGGAATAACAGTCAAAACACAGTGTATAAAAACTATGACTTTTTAAAGGACCCTTAACAAATAATTTTGAAGGGTTTTGTCTTATTTAGATCAAAATCAATAACAAAATAATTCTATTTAATATTGTGTCATATTATATATTAAATACAATATATATATATATATATATATATATATATATATATATATATATATATATATATATATATATATATATATATTATCTATATATATTTTTTTTTAATTTATTTATTTATTTTTATTTTATATATTTATTTTTGAAGTAAAGTCTGTCCCCAAAAGTTCACAACCTTTACTAACCTTAACTTCAGTAACTCTATGCATTCCTCTCCATGAAGTGTTTTGCATCAGGTCTAGTATTTTCAATTTTCTATTTCCATTTTCTTACTTTCTCACAGGTAAAAGGTCAGGTATTGAAAATTGGCCGGGTCGAGAAGGTTCAGGAACGTGGTCTTAAAGTGCACTTTTGCACAGCGGATGTGTGTGTGTGGAGATGCACGCATGTGTGTTTTAGGGAGAGAGGGAGAGTGAGAGAGAGAGAGAGAGAGAGAGAGAGAGCACATATCCAGATGGCCATTCTGGGCAAGGTTCGGTAATTAACCTTTTAACATCCCCAGCACAACCTCCAGAAGAATCCCCCGTCACTTTATTGGGCTTTGCGTAGTTCTGAATCAATCTGCCGTGCACATCTAATTAGAAATGAGAGCGAGGAGAAAGTGAGCGGGGGAGAGACCGTTTTACAACATTATTTTGTTTAATTTTGAGTCCAGGCGAAATGGACAATAAGAGAATGAGGTGCGGAACGCTGCGCTTTTCACTCCACTGTCAGATTGCAGCATACGGTCGGATAATGAAATTGCCCGAGCAATGGGCCCCCCTGAAATTGAATTTGCTCCTCGGCATCGTTGCTTTACAGTTCACCTTCGCAAGCATCGCTTTTATAGTCAGATTTAAACATCATCCACCGTCCCGCTACCAGATGGCTGAAACTAATGTGCGTGCTGGCCCCTCGCCTCCTCTCTCTCTCTCTCTCTCTCTCTCTCTCTCTCTCCTCCTCCTTCAGCACAGGCTCACTGGGAGAAGGGCTAAGATGAGACAAATGGGTGTCTTTTGCAGCGGTTTGAACGGGACAGCCGTGGAGAACCAAGCGAGGAGCGTGGCTCAGATTGTGCCGTTGAAAGCTACCAGACAGGGCGCGACAGAATTAAAGAGGTCACAGCGTTTTACAAACACTTAAAGAGCGCGACGCAATGGCCGAAGTCATTCGTCTCACGCATGTTTAGACGGACCAAGAAAACGCACAAGGGAGGGATCATAGGGAGTTTTAACGATGCTGTTTTTCCTTAGTGATTCCGTAAATGTTACGTTATTCCACGTCAAGGGCTGTTAGAGAAAGAGAAATGGAAACTTTTATCGCACCGAATGCCCTCTGCGTTCGACTAGCCAGATTGCATCACCTTTTGCAGAACAGACAATTTGTGCAAAACACAATTTAAAAACTTTTTAGGGGCGACGGATGCAAGCTAGTGGGCCAACTGCATTTTAAATGAAGCATTTGCTAAAATGAAAACTGTAAAACAGAACTTTTAGGCCTTTTGGAGTCGAGCTAACCTACATCAGTTCCAGCTAGGACCTGTTTTAAGTATTTCTGGTTCACATATAATATAATAAGTCATACCCTGGTTGCACGCCGTGTTGAAACGAACCTGCTCCGAAGAGTCATTCTTTTAGGAATCGGTCTGCGCTGATTACGCGTTTTTGATTCACTAAAAAGGAACCGGCTCAGGGGATGATTCGATCGGAAAATAGGACTTCACTGATAAAGCACGTTTCGTGCACGTTTTAGAGCCTGGAAATCACACAGTTATTTATTTATTTATTTTAAATCATACAGAATATAAGAAAGAGTCCGTTACGAACCCCCCCAGCGGTCTGCAGCTGAACGTGCTGTCTGGGAAGGGAGCTAGAATTTCAGATACAACCCTTTTGCCGAAAATATGCAAAGGGCTCTTTAAAAACTTCCAGACCGAAACACGCAGAAAGTGTCCAAATCAGCAAACGCACGCGGCACTTACGGCTCGCTTTTTATGATTTCTCAGCTCGCAATTGATCTCCAGGTTTTTAATGCATTCATTATTTATTAAAACGAAATTTGCAAGCTAAACATAACACTAAACTAGTTTGCACTTGGGGACTGCACTTAGGAAATTGAATGGGAATTACATTAGAGATGAACATCTGTGCTTGCTCTCCTGCCTCTTCGCAAAGGTGGATTGGATTAGTTTAACTGTGTGTGTGTGTGTGTGTGTGTGTGTTTTTTTTTCTCCACCAAGTGCGAGAACATCCAAAAAAAAAAAAAGTGCAGAAAGCTCTCGTCCGCTGATATTTATTGCCTCGCTGACCAGAGAGTTACTTTCGTGCGAGTAACATCATAAAAACGAGAACGACGTCTCTGTTTGCGTTCGTGCCAATCGCACTTTAGCAGGAGTTGCTGGAATTGTCAGGTTAAATCATAAAACGCATTACTTGTTCGAAAGCCTGTCATATTTTTTTTTTCTCGTCTCTTGAAGCGATTTGCTTTTTTTAGTCATTAATTTAAAATGTGTCTAATTCCCATCGTTGCCCCAGGCGCGAGCTACCATCACACCCGCGCGTCAAAGCGCGGCGTTTCAAAGATTCCCTAAAATGCGCAATTTGACACCTTTTAAGAAGCATAATCTGTAGATTAATTTGAATTAGTAGCCTAGCTCACGTATGATTGATTTGGTGCGATTCTGAGGCGCGCGTAAAATGCGGAACTTAAAAGGAAGACGGTGACGGACGAGGACCGCAATCATCTTCGCGTCTCGTGTCGGGAGCGCGCGCGAGCCTCCCGGTCTCTCCGCGTCGTCGCGCGTGCACGTGGGCGCGCGCTCGGTCCATATGGACGCGGGCTCGGCGCCTTTGGCTTCGCCCGAGGCGCCCGAGACACCCCGCTGTCTCATCAAATCTCCTCAGATTGTCGCTCTTCCTTCGGCACACCTTAATGTCAGCCATTAATTATACATCCACCTTTTTCTGAGGTTGTTTTCTGCAGATTCACTCTTTCCTTTACCCCCTTTTTCACAGTAAATTATGAATTAGTACAGTTTGAAGGGGGCTTCGGTGTATGTTAGTGTGTGGAAACTGTCATATCTCGTATCATATGGACAGTCAAGCCACGTATTCTGTCATGATTTTTAACTTAAGGACATTTTTTTCATTATTTATATCGATTTTTATTCAATTTGACAAGCAAACACAACATCAACTAACGAAGAGATAAAGGAGCAAAATGTTCTGATTGAGATACTTTTTATGTGTGTGTGTGTTGTGTGTTTATATATATATACAAACTGAGTGGCAAAAAAAATCTTTTTTTTTGGAGTCCAAATAGTTTTTGGACCACTGGATAGAGATTTTTAGAGAGTTTTATTCACAGGTAGATGAACCTATTTTGTGAAGGCAAGCTTACAGACCGGCTATTCTGTCCATCTCTGTCTTTATGCGAACATGTTTGAGACGTGAGAGCGCTTAACTGCTGACGGGCTCTTATAAAACAACTTGTGGCCATGTGAGCTCTCATTAATGTTGGCGGGTGCCTGTTCCAAGCCACAGCGCTTTAATAACTAGTCCCATGCGTAACCAATGAATTAGAGGCAAAGCAAAGACACATGTGGTCAATTAGTGATGGAAAGGCGCTACTTGAATCTTCTAGGCGCGGAAATCACGAAAAACAAATTAAGAACGCCGCTACGTATGTGAATCCGCACAAATTACATATTGACATCCGCAATCATTAAACGATGTTTGAGGAGCATTTAGAAGCTGCAATTACGAAGTTAGCTCTTAATATACACCGTCTCGATGGGGATGAGGAATAGCAGGTGTTCGCCGATGTGCAGCGACGTGGGAGAGAGATATAAGAGGTTAAAACAGACAGATGGATATGGCCTGTCAAGAATCTCACAAGAGGAAAAATGACACTTTCCGCTCACCGTCCGCAGACCCGCAGTTACGGCACGAGGAGAGAGAGAGAAAAAAAAACCAGGAGAGAAAGAGACTAGTGTCATTTTGACTTTGGGAAAGTCTCCTCCTGAGCTTAATGACACATCTGCAGCCGGGCTATATTTATTACAGTCATGTAGAATAAAATTGATTGTCTCCTAAAATTAATTTTTGCTTTGCCTCTAGCAGTGCTTTAATGGAGGACACTAGGCCCCGTGCAAGAGTATTGTTTAATCACATTAGTATCACAGCCCCCAGGACAGCGGAGATAATTGTACAAACGAACATCGAAATATGTATCTCTAACTCTTATGATTGAATTATGCAAATGACTTATCTCCTGCCCTTCCAAGCACTAATCATCTAATTAGGACTGATGTTTTAAATGCTTGTTTTTGGATGGGGATCCGGGGAGAAGCAGGAAGCAGAAAATTGAATGTGACACTGAAATCGGCAAAGTAGTTCGTACCGGAAGAGCTGGTGTTTTCTTCTCCCCAACCCCCCCCATTGTCTGTCGTTGGCGGCGAGAAGACGATTAGAGCGTTTTAGTGAGTATTTTAAAGGCCCTGAAACATAAGCCCCCATCTAATCCATTTTCAAGAGTTCATCATTTTTTTCCCTTCTTTAATAGTTCAGCTTGACACTAAGCGGTAGCCGCGCAGCGCCGCGCTGGAGGGGACTAAAGCTGGTCAAAGAAGCGCTAACTAGCATCCCAATTATGCCGATTAATATTTCATGACATGTTCCGCTGCACTTCCCCATTCCTGCGAGCTAGCAGCTGTTGATCCGCTCGCACAAAGCGGTTGGCGCGCCAGAACGGAGAGGTTATGGTAATGACAGGCCAGCTCAAGTGAGCGTTTGACGCACTGTCTGAAAACGCTCCGACTCTCGGAAGCGCTTGAAAGACGTGAAGTCGTGCTTCGCCCCGCTCAGAAGAGTGTTTACAGTTGTCTCTCACATCTGGAGGCCATAATTCGCCGCATCGCCCCCCCCCCCTCTGTCTGGCCTGGGCAGATGGGTTCACCTGAAGAGCACAATGCCGCTCAACTTTTTCCCCGGTCGTGTTAATGACCTCAAGGGAGGCTCGCTCGGAAACGACGAGCTCAGGCTTAAAACGACCCTAGTTTTGAAAGGCCTTGCAAAACGTAAACACTGAGTGCGACGTATCGAATGCGGATGTCGTGGAATTCTGTAGAAGTTTTGTAGAAATTCATTCTCGTAACCCTAACAAATCTGTTTTGCACTTTATGCGACAAAAGCGTCTCCGTAAATGTCTGTGTCTGTCGGCTATATTGCATGTGTGTTATTGCACATGAAAAACTGTGGACAAAATTATATTTATTTATTTAGAGCTCAGACATGTTACTTATTTCGTAATATTAATATTTCGTCTAATTATTAAAACACACTTTTTCTCTCATTCTCTCTTTATAGCCTATTTAATCTATAACAGTGCACTAAAATATTATTTAAACAAGTATATTATTTATAATTAATTATTTAATTAATTATAATAAATGAATGAATAATTATAATGAATGAATTATAAATGGTTTCATACCTCTCTGTAGTGTATTAAATATTTAACAAACAATAAATGAAAATATGAAATATAGAAAATATTTATGTATTTATAATACACAGAAAAATTGAACTGTTACAGAAATACAATATTAATTATATATATATATATATATATATATATATATATATATATATATATATATATATATATATATATCGCAAACTAAATCATGTTGTCCAAACTCAGTCGCCATATTAATTAACAATTTCACTAAATGATTTGACGGAATACTGAAGTCACGCTGCAGCCAAACATCTGCCCGCTCTGAATCATTAAAAGAAGAAGCAAAGATGAAAGCAAGGTGGAATGCGAGGAGAGATAGGGTCAAGGAGGGTGTGGGCGAGTGTTTGTATGTACGCGAGTCTCTTTCTACGCCTGGGTTAAATCAAGAAAAGCCCCGGGTATGTGGTGACATCATGGCCGGTTTGGTGCTCTCGTCGGATCTGTAAGGGATTCATTCTGTCTCTATCTGCCCCGGGCAGCCCAGCTCCAATTACCACCCCCCACACACACCCTTCTGCGCACCACCATCCGGAAGTCTGCAGAATAAGCCTATAAAACTTTTAAAATCCACCCAGGAGCGCCGCACTGTTCACATCATACACACAGAAAGATCATATTACAAAAAAATGCAATTATTTCAGACTAAAGCAGAGGGTACGAGCACCTTATGATGGAACGTGGTTGCCAAATGTTTTATAAGTACTCTGATCATGTGACCTCCACCTGTGACATGTGTAGATGTTGAGAATCTTTTGCCTTATCTAAAGATACAGTTAAAAACACATGAAATATCAGTGAAGTGTCCACAAGTTTTTGGAGAATACAATGTCAAAATTAAGATCGTTACACTGAATGGCATTTTAGTGGGTAAATGTAGTAAATCAAGGAAAAATGTATAATATAATTTTTCATTTTCATCGTTCATTGTCTTTTATATATGTATATGTAGGTGCATATGTGCATTTATATGCATGCATACATAGATATCAAGACTTAATTTGCTTTTTAATATATGTATTTTTCCACATTCCATACTGCAATATAAAGTTATTCATTACCAAAATGTAAGATTTCACTCCTAAGTCATCTGAACACTGAAAAATGCCACAAAAATATTCGTCGCGCTCCGGTGTGCGCTGCACTTCGTTTGTCAGTTCGAAAGAGATTCAAACAGTCCTAAATGTGAATCATAGACATGCTCAATAACAGCTGCTTTTATGTGTTTTCCATTCTCGCGTGTTTTTCCCGTGCCCTCGTAAGTATGAAGATAGTTTCCGTTAATAGCGGCCCTAGGCCTGATTGGAAACATGTTAAACATGTGCACAGACTGTAAATTGGAACCACACTACAAAGCAGGTTATGTGCTTGTTTGTTCACCGTTACGATGGCCTCGCTTCAGCCAATCAGAAAGACGGCTGAAGACCACGCCCACGTGCACCCCCTAATGATAACAACTTCTACACTAAAACTAAATATTTAGCTCTTTTTTTAATTCATAAAACAGATTAAATCGGTAGCCGTCATCCATCCGGATGGTTCTTTTCCCACAGAGCTAAGCGTGGTCAGTGTGTGCGTATGTCCGAAACCATGTAAATGTGGTGTCTATCAGTAGCAATGGGTGTCATTTGTGTGTGTGTGTGTGTGTGTGTGTCAGAGATGGGGGGTGTTCTCTGATGAAAACAATCAGGCCCTGTGTGGTTTCATTACAGGGTAATGTCTCGCCAGATTGTTACGGATAGTTAAAATGAAATGAAGTGAATTAGGGAAACAAGGGGGAGAGCATGCACAATGCTTTATTGCTTTCTTTTGAAGACACACTGACAATGATCTGCCTTCAGTTTAGTGCATGTATCAGATAACATATCAAAAACTACCTCTGAGTGTGTGTGTGTGTGTGTGTGAGAGAGAGTGTGCGTAAAGGTAAAGTGCGTGGGCTCGTCCAGTCAAACGTAGGATACATTTTCTTCCACCTTCCTGTCTCTGAGTTCATCTCTGGACGTGTGGAGTGTGGGAGAGGTTTAAACTTAGTTTAAAAAAACTATTTATTCATATTTATACTATTTATTGATCCATTTATTTAGTTGTTAGACAAATAATATTGTATTAAACATATTTCAAGTTAGTCTTATACATTTTTTTGTTTAATATTTGTATATACATTCTTATATATATATATATATATATATATATATATATATATATATATCTTTTTAAGTTCTACTTGAACACGCTTGCAGCCCCTTGGGGGTCACTGGACCCTAGTCTGAAAACTCCCGTTTTAATTAATTCATATTATAATAAATGGAAGTCAGAAAATATAAGTTCTGCTAAAAAAAAAAAAAAAAAATGATTTATTATATAATTAAATTCGGAACATACTATATATTAATACTTTAATGAACAGTCTCGTGCAATTTTAATGATCAATTTATCTGTCAATTATTAGTTTGATGAATCACTTCAAAAATGACTGGATATTAAAAAAAGTAAATGTGTGCAATGCAATAATTCATTAAACACGAAAAAGCATTTGGTGTAAATCATTAGTAAAACCAGTGTCACATAAATTGCCACATTCACTGGAATTGGATAATACAACAACAATTTGATCACGTATGGTTAAAACAGTGCTAGTGTTTATGATCGGAGCAAGTGTCATCGAACAGAATCTAATAGTAGTATCTTTTTCACTGCGCTGTAATTCAACAGAACACACTCTTCCTGGCTTTTCCCATGGTGCCTCAGTGTGAGATTGCAGTGTGAGGGATGGCAGGCACACCTGACCCGTCTGTTCCACAGGGGCTTGTGGGTAATGGATGGGTCAGAGCTTTTTTTGATGTTTTATTGAAAGATCACCACGGCTGTCCTGGCTTTCGCCTGACTATAAATCAGGGTCCTCTGTGGCCCGCTGGACTGTCCAGAGTGTGGTTTATGTCAGTCGGGGCAGGAAGGGCCTCCGATCCCATCACTCCAGCTCACCTATATCACCCACCCACACACACACACACACACACAGGACTACCTCCTCTAGAACAACCAGTGGGACCCTAAACAATGTGTCTGTCATATGCAGGTATCAGTCAGCTTTATACTTACATAATATACTGTATATCAATGTTAGCTTATCTGCAGTGTTTCTCAGCTTTTCTTGATATTGCGTTTAAGATACTGTCAGGTATTCTTTAGATATATAACAAACTGCAATAGTTAATAATTGCAATAGTTTATAATCTTGTAGTTGATTTGTTAGTTTTTTAAAAGATTAATAAGAAAACATTGTGGCACTCATTAATTTTTTTATAAATATATATATATTTTTAACAAGTATTAAACATTTGTTTTTGTTAAACCGAATAGATTCATTAATATATATTAATCAATCAGTTATCGTAAATTAATCAGTATATTCAAATAACGTATTTTGATTACATGCAGATGTTTTTTTAATTTTTTTATTTAATTATCGTCAAATTAATCAACAAGGTTTTCTATAACTTGTTGAAAGTCATGTTGGACCAGATGTAGAAAACGGCACCGTTTTAATTCAAATCACAATGTAATATTAATCGATTAATCGAACAAGTACTCACGCGATTATCAAAATAATTGCAGCGCTAGTTGGACGTTGCTTTTAGGATCAAACTAGTCCAGATGTGAGATAACACAATCTTCAGTAAATGCTTTTGAAGTTCATGTGTAATAACTAATTAATTGAACCGAAAATCGGCAACCTCATTATCAAACGGGTTGTTAGTTGCAGCCCTTTATCAGAGTTATACATTTAGGTACACATTGTATGGATTATACAGCATTCATATAATTGGCCCTTGTAGTTGTCAGACAACCATAAATTGCTTTTTTCCCTCAATATACCGTCGTCTTTCTGGACCGAAAGCATCCCTCTTGCGTTTGTTACTCTCAGAGTGCTGATGCAGCACAAACGGTGTGGTTTTCTCACCACTCTCCCTTAATACTGCTGTTAATGAGTAAGTTGATGTAGTTGAACGTTTAGTTAATAAATATGTCAGACTTTTACCTCTCTCTCCCTCCCTCTTTCCACTCCTTGTCTCTCTCTTGCAGTTTCCCAGGCTCGCTGAGAAATCGCAATTAGTTTTAGATTTACGCTACGATGACAGACAGTGGTATATAAATAGAGGTTAAACACACAATTTACATATTAATTTCATGATTCATTTAATCAATGATTTATGTGGATATAGATTGCTTTTAATCCGCCTCTCAGCGGCAGCGTTTGCTCTCTCGCTCCCGCTCTTCTCCGCTCTTCACCGAGCATGACAGAATAGAGTGCCGAGCTCTTTCTTTTCCTCCCTCTATCTCTCTCTCCCTCTGTCTCTCTTTCCTCGGAGCTGTTCAGTGGCTCGGAGAGGAATGCGAACGGAGGGGCTCCAAACGGCACTCCTAATTGGTTTAATTTTTCAGTGCGTGCACCGAACCTGACACTCGTTTACTGCGCGCCGCTGTATCTCCTTTCTCTCTCTCCGATCTCCCTCTCGGCACTCTCTCTCTCTCTCTCTCTCTCTCTCTCTCCATTAATAAAAGGGTAATAATCGCTCCGGTTAAAGGGATGGTAATGAGAGCAGTGGTTATGGTGATTGGTGGCGGCGGTTGTGTATTCATAACAGATCTCTCATACTGAGGCAAGAAGGCTGTAATTGAGCCATGATTGAGACACATACGCTCCCCTCCACCGCACACCAACATGGGACCGGCGGGAACAACGAGGAGCTGAACAAAAACGCCTCTGTGGCGGCAAAAGACACCAAGGAAGGCTAAAGATTTAGACGATACTACTTAAAAAAAAGTTGTCAAGTAGGAAGTTTCGTCATTTTGTTACGCACAGTAGTAGCCATAGGTAAGCAGAGGATGTGGAGGGAAGGAGATTTGGAAATTGGTGAGCACCAATTTACTTGACCTTTGGCCTCTGGCTCTGTAATCATTAAAGACTGACATATCACCCAGTCCAATATTTGGACATTTCTCAGTTTTTGTTTCTGCTGACAGAATATTATAGCAGTTAGTGTTATCTTCAAACAGAACCTTTCCCTTGACTGAAAGAACTTGTTTTGAGTGTCTTGTTCTTTGCCTGATTGGAACTCGACTTAACCTTTGAAGTGTTATTTGTATCAAATATGACATATTCCATCGTATAAGTGAAGCAACAAATAACCAAGTTAACAGTCTATCTTCAGTCATACCTTCTGTTGATTATGTTATTGCGATACATTGTTTTAACTAATATTACCCAAATAGCACAAGTAGAAGATGTTAACTTGTTAACTAAAAGCTATCTGAAAACACAAAAACTTCAGCTTTTATAATATAATGGGATATACCTTGATTTACATATTTACTAATTAAATGATTTATCATTTGCAATGAAAGTTGCTTTAGCCAGTGGGATGGCTTTGGGGTCTAAAGATCACAAAGAGTCCGTATTTGGCTATTAACAATCATACCTCATAAGTAAGTTCATTGACAGTAATGACAGCAGTTTTGCTGATTTTGATGGCCTGTATATTCTCTAAATGTTTTTTTTTAACTGAGAAGTCCATGAATTCAACTTCATTTTCAGTTTCGAGTGTTACAAAAACACCCCACTTTGTATTCACCACGCTTTGACATCTGTCCCCTGCATACTGCTCACGCTTTATTCTCTTATCATATTCCACATTTGGCTGAAAAATATACGCGGTACGTCCAAATGACAATCGCTAGAAAAAACATGTTACTTAAGTGTTTTATCAGAGGATTCAGACAAACAGACCTTTTTCGTAAGTCGTAAATGAAGATTAAAGCTCATGTTGGCGGAGAAGGAACAAATTGGGATGATTTATTGGCGCTGACACGAACGTGTCACTGCGGGGGGAGACCGGAATAAGAGAGAAAGAGAACGGGAGAGAAAGTGGGGGAGGAAAGGTGGAATACAGAAAGGCGCGAGATAGCTGTTCATCTCGCGGAAGGTAAATAATGGTCTTTAATTATTTGCTGGCGGAGCTGTTGAAAGCTCGGGCTGATACTGTCATTGGGACGACGCAGCTGGTATGACGTGTGGTTAGGAATGTTAAAGGTGATAATGGTGTGTGTGTGCGCAAGTGTGAGAGAGCATCGAGGGAACGTATCTCCAGACGCGTATGTGCTTGAATGATGGCTTTGCATGTAATAAAAACACACTGGAATCAAGCGGCAGGTAATAGGGCTGTGTTAACCTCCATCCATTTAAGAAGAGCCCCAGGTCCATTGATTGGACGCCCATCAGCCACGTATAAATCCATCAGTTCAATCAATAAATGACTCATGATTGAATTGCATCATCATTAGTGTTTATGACACACCATCTCTCCTCATTTGGCCTGAGCGAAAAACGCTGGAAATGGAGGCATTCGGTTGTGACGTGGCGAGGCCAAGACAGTCAGCCAAAATCTATTACATGCTTTTTGCTTGGTTTTTGAAACATGCCGTCACCTGTTCGATTCACTTAAATGTATTTGCAAAGCCAATATCTGTACATTCACTGTGGAATATATTTCATAGATTGAGCAAACCATACCGCTTTTACTATGAAGCCTTATCATGTGATCTATCTGAAGATAAGAATTCTTAAAAACACAGTGGCGAGAAAAACACGATTTTGAGTCACGAGTTTAAAATGTCAAGTTCAGGTCAGCTTTCTAAAGGGTCTAAACCGATTTGTCCAGACCTGTTCCTGGAGAGCCGCTGACCTTCAGAGTATAGGTCCGACTGTAATTAAACATACCTGAACCGGCTAAATCAGTGTCTTCAGGATAACTAGAAACTTTCATGACAGTGTGTTTTAACGTATTTAATAAAATGTAACTTTGTTGGTTGGAATAACGCGAACTTGAGGCTCAACCAATGGGAGGAGTTTACAGTGGTACTACAGAAGGCGGGGCAAAAGTTGTAGTTTTGTTGAGGAAATCTGTTTGGAAACAAACATTTTACATTTAGGGTCAAATTTACATTTAAATTCAGAATTCACAAGCCACTTCCATAATGTACTTTCATAACTTGAAACAGGACACACAGCAAGAAATTCGCAGGACAAGACTTTTTAGATCTCGAAAATGTAACGTTTCATAAAAAATTGAGTCAAACCCAAAAGCTAATTTGCTAAAACAGTACCTAAATAGCTAATTGGCTAATAATTGAACATTGAAGTGACCTCAGTGGGAGGATTTTGTTTTGAAAGGCAGAACGAGCAATTTTATTTTTGCGAAAGAAAGAATATGAAAACTTTTTTTGTAGCGTGCGCTAATTTGAAATCAGCATTTTTGCATGTTGTTTGTGGATTAGTATACACGAGTCCCTAAATTCTGCATGCTGCGAGCGTATGTTTTATAAATTTACCACTCTGCGGAAAGAAGTACCCTCAACGCCAGTGAATTGCCAGACTGGCACCAGGCATGCTGGCATGGGCACAGACTGCGAGTCAGAGGAGGGCTGTTCGCACACCCTTACCTGCCGTAAAACCCAGCCCAAAAACCCAACCGCAGGCACGATCCACCTTTTACGAGCCCCGCGCAGCTCATAACACACACCGGCTACACATGGGAAAGTGCGAGTGTGTGCGTGCGAGTGCGCGTGTTTTTGGCAAATGCGTATCCCGGGATGCTCGCACGGCCGTGCTAATATCTCTCGTAACCATTTCAGCTCATTAATTTTCCCCTCAAAGTTTCCTTCAGTCGCCCCTGCGCTGGGTGTACGGTGCCTCTTTGATATTCAGAGTGTGTCGAGCCGTTTGGAACGAGGAGAGCTCTCTGAATAGACACAGCTCAGAGTTTAATAACTCTAAAGGAGGACTGATGCGTTAGGTACAGCTGTACGGCGAAACATATGAAGTGGAGTTATCTGGTGTTAACTTTATCTGATCTGGCAAACAAACGGTTATCTCTGCGTCCAAGTCAGCAATGTGGGAGACACCAGACTACGCAAGCTTGCCGCAGGAGAACTCTCTTACATCCATGCACGCTTTTTTCACCGCATCACAACATTCAGAGATGCATCTTGTAATGTTAAACAGTGCATGTACATATTTTTGAGCATGCTGAATGGTTAAAGAAGCATTAGCAAATGCAAATCTTTTTCAATATCACCATCCCGCATTAACCAAATCGCTTTGACTTGTCTTATGCAAGGATGGATTTTTTTGAACAATGCATCAGCTAATGACTTATAGATAAACATTTTTCGAGCATTTTGCAAACAGTAATATGAATCAACCCTGGATTGCATGAAATGCGTTTCTCAGCATGTCACAAACACCCTGAAAAGCCAAAAGTCTTACATCTTTTTTTTTTTTTTTTTAACTACTTTTAAAAAATTTTTTTTAGCATGTCACATGAACATGCATCAAGTGACATAAATCGGTCTTAAATTTTATACACATACTCATATTTTACAGCACATCACAAACATCCAGAGGTAATGCGAATCGTCTGAAATACATGCAGACACGTGCATTTTTTTATAGCTCATGTTGCAAAAATCCAGTGATACAAAACATTTTCACAAACACACTCGCATGCATCATTGAATAAAATTTTTTATCAAACGTCACAACCATCTGGTAATTCCTAAAGTGAAATATTTTGCACACACGTGTATTTTTCAAAATGTATATCACAAAAAATCTGCTTGAAATTTCTTCCAGTAATATGCATTTATCAGCATAACACAAACACATACAGTCGCATCAATTAATATCATTGGATGCATTTTAGATGATTCACATGTTTAGAACCATATTTAGCCTAAAATGCCTTGCACATACATTTTTTAACACATCACAGACACTCCGAGATGCATCAAGCAGCACATGAATCAGATGCTCAGAGCTAATGCACGAAGACAGTGCATGTAAATGCGTGCACATGTTGTGTTCATCTCACACCTTCTCGTCCAGCTCCAGCGCCTAAACGTCTGAAGGACACCAGAGTCATAAACATATACATACGTGGCATCACACGCTGACACATCCCTACGCACAGCATTGCATGGGAACGAAAGCTTGTGTATTTGAGCAGAAGCGCATGGTAAAATGGGCCGGTGAAGAAGCGGGTCAGGGTTAGTGTATACGCAAGGTCACGTTTAAAACACACGGGTTGGAAGGGCCCATAAATCAGCCTGCGCATACGGCTGCCCTCCGCACTGCCTGATTTAACACCTGCGCCCAGACCTTCCTTGTCAGGCCCGGCATTCTTTATTACCCGCCTCTGCTCACTATAGCAGCAGCGCAGATAGAGTTCACCTTTGAAAGAGCCGCAGTAACTCTCTCTCTCTTTCTCGCTGGCGTGCTATCTATCTCCTTTCTCTTTTCCTCTCTGCCCTATGGTCACAGTTCAGGGAGTGGTCAGATATGTGCAGGTAGAAGGGGAGACTGGTCACGTACAGGAAATTGACCGTTTAATGCTTCCTTTTTGTAAAACCGAAAGCAGAACGCGGCGCACGTGCGGTTGGTGGTCTCGAAATGTTATTACTGTTTCGCGATATGCTTTTTTCGCGATATTGGCACGGTTGACGTGACCTGCAGTATGACACGCTATAGAGAAAAAAAAGAAACGATTCAAAAGCCGTCGCTGGGGTGGTAGCTTTTCAAAAGCTACGTCTGAAAGACCCACAGTGGCACCTTTAAAAGGTACATATTAGTACTTAAAGTGTACACATTAGTACCTAAAATGTACAGTGCCACCTAAGCGACAGCTTTTGCACCTTTTTTTTCGAGAATGTGAAACAGGTTTAATTAGCATTGCGCTTTTTAATAACTTTTTTTAATTTACGCTTAACATGCAAGCCATTTTTTCATAACGGCAACCACAGATTAACCATGTTTTTGCTACTCTAACCTTAGTTTAATCATGGTATAATTTATTAATTTTACAAATGGTAATCAATCCAACAAAAAAACATGCAAGGACATGCAAAAACGTTTAAACAATTCGCTAGTTATTTATAATAAGCATGCATGTAGTTTTAATGGCCTTTAGACACTAAATAGAGAGCACATACTGGAAAATAGACAAAATAGCTCTTCCATTTTTGAAAATTTTAATTAAACTGTCGCAGCTGGCATGTGTGACTCGACAAAAGTCCGGAAAAAGCTAAAAGTAATTAAAACATCTGCATAGCGTATATATATTTTTTGTTTGCGGCGCATTTTATGCATTCATCACGTTTTTTATAGCGCAGAAACTGAACTTTACACTTTCAAGCTTAACTTTGTGGAGGGGCTCGAAGCGAACAAACACCCGAAAGTTTCGCGCGCGTCCAAACACACATTTTTCAGGTCACCGCTCCAAGCAGTCGCAAATATCTTCCGTCTTCTTTGACAAATCAGGATCTGGGTTATAATGTATGTTAAATAATAGAGCTCACCGGAGGTCGAGTCTTTGCTCTTTTGTCATCTGTAATAGAATCTTCTTTTCCCTCATTTCTTCTGCTGTCGCCAGGCCGGAGGGGCCCGAGGGGGCCTCGGGGGGACAGTGTGTAAGAGATGGGCTCCGTAGCCAGGGGCCCCCGGAGTACTGAAATGCAAATGCAGTTTTTGATGGATGATAAAGTTGGCTATAGGATGATGGATCGTAAGAGTTAGAATAATGAGAATTTAACAGAATGCGAAAAAAAAAACTGCTTGAAGTGGTACAGTAGTTTAGGATTAACTTTTGTTATTATTCCTATTTATGTCTGTTAAAGTTACAATTTGAAACCACTGTAATTTAAACATACTTAACAGACAATACATGAAGTCAAAAATTTTGAAGCCTGTTTTCAACTTTTTAACGCAGCATTGAAATATTTCATGCCACAGCAAGCTCATGCCGCCCAGTACGCCCACAAAGCGCTTTTGTGTGTGTGTGTGTGTGTGTGTGTGTGTGTGTTCCTCGCTCGACTTGTCAGGTCCTCCCTAATAGCAGCTTTACGAATAAGTCTCAAACATCTGACCACTTTGTCATAATGCGAACGTGCTTGTCAGCAGGTCCGTGAATGTCTTACAGGATAGTTTAATTATAACGTCAGGCCGCGATACGCATTCTCCGTCGACTGACTGGCAGGTAGTCGCTCCGCCCGCCGTTCCGAGACTGGGAAGAAAAAGAGAAAGTCGGTACTGTTTGATTACCGTACCTCTACGGTCCGTGGGCTTACAATTGTTCTCGACGAAGCAAAATGCGAACGCTTACCGTTAAAAGAACTTCGGCAAAATTCCTGTCACAGATGTAGCAGTTTCACGCCTCTCCTGTCAAGAGCCTCTCGCTTCAGTGCCGTTTCCGTCCAAAATGTAGTCCTTAGCATTGTTCGGCATTTCTTCCTCAACAATAGTTCTCAAAATGATGAGTGCTATTATTTGCCTGCTAACACTGACACATAATTGGATGGTGTCTCCCTTAATCTGAGCTGTTAGGCAACAGCGTTGTCAAAACGCTGAACAAGTTATGAGATTAATTTCCTATAGAGCATTGTGAGCTTGTCACTCACAAAGTGCTCATGAATTATTTTAGGGGCGCGCAGAAAGTTTTCACGTCACCTCGAGACGAGTTCAGAAAGATTCAGCTTTCAAATAAAGTCGCTCAGTGAGGGCAGTTGCCAAGCAGATTGCAGTTTGCGCTTGGTAAATTGATTATAATAAGGTTACGACAACAAGCGTGTTCGCGTTTGCCGCAAAGCTACATTTAAATATTAATGTGAAGTAATGTCATTATAAAGTCAGTACATTGTCACCAGCTTAAAATTTAATTACCGGGCCAGCTCCGCAATGTAAAGTTGCGTAAACTGTTAATAGAGTAAGAGGATGTGAGTGACTGTGGTTTTACCACGGTTGAGGAGGGTTTAAGGCACACGCAAAGCAGCAGAAGCAATATGATAAACAATTAGATTTGTTTATTTTATAAAGGAAGGACGAATGGTGCAAAAACATTCAGGTGGTGGAATTTTTTTTTAGTGTGAGAGAGAAAAAAAAAATAGGCCTCAAAAAAAAATATCATTGTTAAGAAAAATCTTCAATATTTATAATATAAATTAATATAAATATACATAATTATGCATGTAAATATTTTAAAAATATATGCATGCATGTGTTTGTATTTTGTATACACAGTACACATATATTACTTAAACCAATTTATTTTTATTATTTTTATTTATTTTTATTTTTAGACTGCACTCTATATATATATATATATATATATATATATATATATATATATATATATCTATCTATCTAAAATGAATATTTAAATTTGATTTTGATATTTAACTTTCTTAAAAATATGTTTCTTTTCTTTTTTTTGTATGCTCAATTTTACAGAAGTTAAACTACAATTTTATGATGTTTTATTAACAAAAGTTCAGGAGAAGCACGTTCAGATATTTGTCCTAAATTAACACGTGAGGCGGTCAATCAATAATCAACCCAGTTACCAAGATAAGGCGTGTGTTTATACACACAACAGACTCGCCTCCGTTCATTGAGAGTTTTCCAGCATCCCTCCACCACACTTTCAACTATTCTCGCTCCTCGAAGAGCACGCCAAATACGCTTAACCCTTCACTCTGTTTATTATCTATAAGTGCGAACTCGTGAAGTGCTGACCATAAAGAGGGCGTGTGACTTTTGAACGTTAGAGACATAATACATCTCTAATGCATAAAACAATTACGATTAAAAATAACCTGTTTCTGATGTGGAATGGCTCGATTTATATCAAACCAATCACGCATTATCAGTTGATCGCGAATACCGTAAAACCCGTCCTCCGGGGGCTAAAAACCAATGCCAGAACATTCACTTTTGACAAAGCACATTTCTGCATTAAAGCTGTACTGTCTGCATTCTCATCTTGCCGTTTCTCTCTCTTTCTCCACATGTGGCGTCCCCCGTACGTTCCCGGGTTCCTCGCGTCCAGGTAAGTGCATAGAAGCAGACTCACACATCACAGACATCCGATCTGGCACCTTTGGAGACACGCGGCCAGAGCCACTCGCAGTAAGGAATGCAGAAAGAGACACGGGAAGGTCACGGTGTCGCAGCCTGAAAAATGCGCCATTGATAGGGGTTAAGAGAAATGTCCACTTCACACACACGCTCGCTCCTGAGAGGGCCGCGAACAGCGCTCCTTTTTTTAGAAACAGGTGCTGCATCGCATTTCTCCCCCCCCCAGGCCTCCTGCAGCAGATAATGCACGCCATGACATTTGGTCCGGCTTAATACACCTCTTTGTCACAATCGCCGGCGTAATTGTCTTCTATAGAGCGGCATGCTTTTAATTAAAGTGAGTGGTAGGCTCTGACAGAAATGATTTATTTCATGCACTCCGCTATCGGGTCGCGCGCAAGCACGCATACGCGCGCAGCCGCCGCAAACACGCACGCCTCCGAGTGTCTCGGCGCACGGGGCAAATTAATTACAGCAAATCAAATTAAACAACGCCACCAAATCACACTGTCTATCTGTGTGTGCCGTGGCAGCCCCAACAAGAAGTTTATTAAAACGAAGCAGGAAAACGAAGGAGAGAATGAAGCGTGGAGAAGAAGCGGCGACGCTCGGATGGAGAGGGCGACTCAATTAGGGAATTAATGCATCGTGTTTGAAGTGTGGATGTGGGAATATGACCGATTGTTGGTGCCGCGTGCGAGAGCGAGCCTTTTTTCTTGCTCTTTTCAAGGTTGGGTCCAGAGGTTAAAAAGGGTTTTCGTTTTTTCTTTTCTGAACGTGGTTTGTTTGGAACTAAACCGAGATCGATGCTTTCATTTAAATCATTTTTATTTCAGCAGTAACGCTTCTTTCTTTGGTTTTAAATGCACTTTTCGGCTTTCTAAAGTAGCATTAACACAATCGATTAGAAGGCCGTATGAGATGCGGTCCAGCTGAATGCACACCAAATGTTTAATTGTCTTAAGGGACCTAAATTAGCCCAGTTCCTTCCCAAAGCTTTGTCTCGGATCGATCTCAGGAAAAAGAAGAACTCGCTAGACGCATTCGTTCTCTCTGGCTTAAATATACCTATTTCTTGTCATCTGTGTTCGGGGGCTGAACAATTGCACTCTTAAACAATAGCCTTTCTTTGCTCCAACAGCACTGCGTTTGAAAACATCCTGTTATTCGTTTCAATGTTATAAAAGTTAATTAATTGTCCCATCCTGTCTGCTTGGGAGGTACAAATGCAGGACTCGGAAAAAGTGATTAAAGTGCTGCAGAACAGCGTGAAAAACAAACAGCTATCTGTCATTTGAGGTTTAGATCTCGATTGCGGCGTGTTTTGGCGATGGCTCACGACAGCGATGGAGGAAATAATTCAATTAAAATAGAAAAAGTAATCAAAGGATTTGCAAGTCAGTTTTAAAGTATTAGGATGAATTGAATTTAAGCTTCGCATGTTGTGTAAATAAATCGTGCACTTTTTATTACTTTACACGTTATGTTAAGTTATAAAATATGACTTGTTATACGATATCTGTTGAGCAACACTAATTTCATAAATCTAATTTCAAGCATAAATTATTATACGTTAAGCATTTCTCAGGCGATTGTTGCAAAAACATATGACAGTTAAACAGTTCACTTCCTATTTTTATATACATAAATGTATTTAAGTTTAGTTGAATTATTATAAACAAAATAACGTAGATATTTCTTCACTTTAGTATATTGGACACTGTACAGAAAATGAAAAATTATTGCTCGCGAATGTTATTTTAAATATGTTTAGTAGTATTAATAGTTTATGAAACAGTTTACAATAAGTTTACGAATCTGTTTTTTGATGTTAACTGTAAAAGATTGTCATGTTATAAGTTTTTAGTCCTTATATAATGAAAATGTTACGGTTTGTTAATTACATCGCTGCAATAATGGAGGAATAGATATGTAAATACGTAACAAAAAACACAGTAAACTATTCCTCGTTCACATTGAGCGTTTCTATAAAAGTTTAAGTGCGCTTTTCAAACAGGAGAGCAAAACATTTTTCACTGCTCTCATGGTGAATTTCTCTCTTGTTTCTTGTTGCTGTACTGTGTGCACAAAATGAAAGATTCTCTCTTTTGGGCCACTCCTGTGATTTTTAATTAAATAAGGGTCATGTGTATAGTCCACCTCCCACGTTTAAAGGAATTTAATCTGGAGTCAGGACACAAGTGTGTGTGCGTCCCTCAGTCTCAGCCATGTCACTCATAGCCGTGACCCACCGTACCCCAGGGCTGTGCGGGTCGGCGTGAATGGATCCGTGTGTGTGCGTGCGCGCGCGTGTGTGTGTGTGAGAGATTGAAAGTGAGACAGACTTGCACCTGCACCCTTAATAAATGTAGTCAAGCAGGCTGGACATCTCTCTTATTCCCTTGTGTGTGTGTGTGTGTGTGTGTCTTGTACATTCACAGATCTTTTACTGGTGTGACTTTCCCACTATAAAATCAGTACATATTAGTAGTTAAGCAATAATTCACTTCGAAGTAATGTTTCCCCCCAATATATTCACCGTTGTTTGGTTTAAAACCTGTCTGGATGCTTGTTTTCTGTAGAACACAAAATGAGACGTTTTAAAGAATGTTCACGCTGCTCTTTTCCCATACGGCGAAAGCGAACGGAGGCGGTGCGCGGAATACCTTTGCGAACAGACCAAATTTTAAGATGTTTTAAAATGATTATGAAACTATCCTCCCGCAATTAGTTGCATAAAAGTTTTTATACAAACACTTAAATGCTGAGACGCACACTAGAAATCTTGTAGCTTTGTGCAGATGCCATTAAATTGCAGCTTTTAAAGATTTATGTTCATAACGTCGGTGTAAAGATTTAATTAAGAGCAAAGACTACGAGATGCGTGTAATTCAAACAAGGCAATTATTTCAATTTTATGCTGACGCCATTACCATAGAGACCTGCGTCATGTCAACACCCCCCTCCCCTCCGTACACGAATACACTTCATTTAGCCTGTAGTTTATGCTGATCAATGGTTGGCAATTACAGCTCAAACCTTTTGAAAACCTTTCGAGTGAGAGAGACACAGAGAGAGAGAGACAGAGAGAGTATTATTGAAAACTCCTGAACAAATACTGTGTAATTGGCTCGGGCCAGCAGGGTAATTGGCTTGTTCAAAGTGGGGAAAAAAAGGAAAGCGGAACCCATAGAGGAGAAAGTCAGGGGAAATGTTAATATTGCACTATTGCTTAAAAATTATGATGACATCAGCAGCGAGTGGCGGTAAGGTGAGCGTGGATGGAGTGTCGACTTCAGACAGCAGCAGGTAAATAAGCATATCATTAACAAAGGATTGTTAGCGTGTATTTTTCTCAGGGGCTAATGTATTCAAAGAGGTGAGCGGAGTGGAAGAAGAAAGGCGGTTTTGCGCTGAAGTGTCACTATTGGAGTGGAGGAATAAAGGACTAAGTAATATCGCGCTGAATAAGGGCTTCTGCTCTCTCCGGAGGTCAGGGCCTCCCTGGTGGCCGGGTGCTAGTGGGGGGGTGCTGATAGTGAGCTGTGCCACGAAATAATTACTTAACACTGGATAAACAAAGAGAGGCTCATGCATAAACACACAAACTTTGTACTCAGACACAAAAAAAACAACGCTTACACTGCCAGTGACACGACAAAGCGTCACACAACTTTGTAGACACAGTGTAACGCTCTTCAAATGTATCTGCTCACGCATTCTTCTGCATCAGGATTTTATTGTATTTTTTTCCAGTAAAATCTAAAAAAGATAAATATGCTAAAATCTGAATTTTGTAGTATAGTTACCAGAAAATATATCTCTTGAATTATGTAATTGTTATTATTATATATAGTATGTTTATCTAACTTAAAACTGATTTTTATCAGAAAAGTATTTTTTTATATTATATTTTATCATATTTGACAGTTTAATAATAACGAATAATGTGCATATAAGTATTCCTTATTTCAAATATACCCTAACACAATATTGTTTTGCTTTTTCAATATATATATACACACACATAAAAAAAGCGAGTACATAATACACTCCAAACCCTTTAGCCATAGTTTTCCTTATGCTCCTGGTCTCGGTCAGACCCACACACATGCACACCTCATTCATGCATTCGAAGCCGGCTACACGTATTAAACAGAAAGAGAGAGAGAGAGAGAGAGAGAGAGAGGGAGAGAGAGGGAGAAAAAAGGGAGACAGGGGAGGCTGTATTAGTTTTGACCTCCTCTGGGTGAACTGAGAAAAAGAGAGATTTGATTAAATGGATGCCCAGGGGTCGTGACCCTGTCTAAACACACTGCAGCCCTCAGCATTAATCAAATAATCCTCCAGAAATGTTGACCAGCGCGACACTCCCCACCTTCCCCATGCATATACACAACCTGGGGATTTAAGAGTGTCAGTGTGTGTGTGCATGCGCTCAAGTGTAAACAGCAGCCTTGGTCTAAAAAAATACCACTGAATTTATGCCACCTATTTTTCACAGTTTTCCTAAAGGTGAAGGACTCTATCTTTATATTATATAAGCAGAACAATGAAAAACGTAAGCATGAAAATTAGTGGGATTGTAGTTTTCATCTACAACTCTTATATCTTATCTCATGAGGAGGAAACAGTAAAAAAAAGAGATATATAGAGGTAGCCAGGGATGTAATTAAATATAAAAGATTAACGAGAACCAAGCATAAAAAATTGTCTTTTGTCTTTGCTTGTTCTGTGTTGAAAAGCTGTTGGTTTTGCCTCGTATCTTAAAACCGGTCATCCAGGGTAGTCATGCTGGTTATGATAGTCAACCTCTCAACTCACCTTTATTCCCAAAGCACTTCCGATGTAGACCAAAGTGCTGCACAAAACAAGATAAGAGAAAACCACCATCCTACCCTGTTGTACAGCACCACAAAACCCGACAAATGCAGGTTTTTAACAGGGTTTGTAAGCAGCAACATCTCAAGATAAAAGAGACAACGTTTGACTACATATTCTGAAAAGGACATGGACATAGGTCATCATGTGCTGGCCACACAATAGGAATTAGCCAGGCCAAAAATGCGGCCCGATTCTTTTCGCCACTGAGTGGCTTCTGACAATGGATGCTGTCTGCCTGCCGCAGGCCAACAGAAATTAGAGCAAAGACCAGCACTGTCAAGTGTCAGAGCGAGAGAGCCGGACCTTTTGTGATGTTTCCAGTGAGATTAGGGAAAGTGCGCTTCATTGAGACCTCGGATTTATCAGTAATTATCACGCCGCTGCTTCCACACAAACCTAAGCCTTCTGGGGGCGAACGGGGGTGGCGACTCGCTCCCCATTGCATTTTATTTTCATTAATCATAGACATGTGAAGTCTTAACTAAGCCCCCCCGATGCTGGCGGACTATTGGCATTCTCACCGACTGGACCCAAGTATGCGACACAAAAAACGTCGGGGCGGTATGCATGAGAATATTGTCTGTCCGAATAGCCGCCCCATTGGTGTGCATTCATTCTTCTTTTATTTGGGCGCAGGAGCCGAGGGAGGGGGGGTTGTAGTTAGGAGGGCTAATGTGGGTGAATTACGAGGGAAAACCTCTGCAGCTGAAGGCCTGAGAGAGAATGGAAGTCAACGGGAGAATAATGGTTGGTGTGACAGTCACGCCTGGGGCAATTCGTCTGTCCTCTGTGCATGCCGCTCACTAAACAGTTAAAGATTCACGAGAGGAAGGTGAGCGCGTGTGCGCGTAACAGCTCCCTGGGTAATAGGACTACGGCGCAATCGCTGGAACAACAAGGTTATTCTTCAGGACGTTATTATGACATCTGTGTGCTAGTTAAACAGCTTGCGAATATGCTGATAAAACTGGGAGCTAATTTACAGTGCCATAAAGCCAACTTCACCTTCAGTTATTATCTGAAAATATTTATTACGGACTGTTAAAAAGTCTGAAATTAAATGCTTTATGGCCATTTATTCACAAACGTAAAGCAAGCAGGGGCCCCTGCGGTTATTACGAGTCTGCTGTTTGTTAAAAACAAACTGGAATAATATAGATAAGAGCATGGTGCGAGGGAAGGGAAATTTCTGCGCTCTTGGGTAAACACGGCTGCAGAATCAATTCACTAATCTGTCCATTCTCTCTGATTGAGGCCCGGTGCAGGAAACGCAACGTGTTCACCCTTTTCCTGTCTAACCTTTTCTCCTTTCCAGCACTCCGTTTTGAAATTTATATATAGAGCGAAGGCGGTCGTGAAAGTCTGAGGTCATTTATGTTTTCCTCGGCACTCGTGATCCCTTAGCAGAGGCTTGAATAAAAGTCTAAGAACCACCGGCTATGCGACTCTAACACGTGAAGCGAAGGTGCATTTCACTGTAGGCCAACCTGTAGGTGCATCGAGGGGATCCTTTTCCAATTAAAATTTTAACCGTAAAGATTGTGGACGACTACTCCACGCTATCGTCAATGTTCTCTCCACCGAAGATCCCGCTAATTAAAAATGAAAGTGGCGCAAATTGAAAGCGATACGAGAGATACCTCTTTGATATTTGCAGATATCAGTTAGTTCTGCTTATATAAGCTTGCATAAACAGTACTCCAACTTCTATCTCTGCCTGACAGAGTTTTCTACGAAAGAACATAGTTTCCCCGAACGTGTGAGAGAGGGAGAGTGAGACTTCTGTGAAAGACAAGAGAGATTATGCTAATCAGAGCGCTTTTTGATTCTACATCCCCGGGGGTTACTCCTGCAATGGTTATTTACTTATCGCGCCATCCAGATAACTGGGCAAGATAATGGCCCCCACTACATATCACTGGCTTCATTTCACCACTAATCCTCTTCCCCTCCAGAGTCGATTCCTCTTTTGTCCAAGTAATGAGCTGTAAAATTTAATAATTCACTTTTTCTTCCTTGTGTGGAGTCACTCCCGATCAGTGAAGTTAGTCTTAAACTTGCCCCAATAGCGACTGATGGGAATTGTGAAGGTTAGCAGCTTTATAGGTTTTCCCTCTTTGTGAGTATTCTGACTTCTCTTGGTTTTCCATAAAAGACCATATCATCAGCAGAGAGCAAATTTCCTCTACAGATCACTGCTTAATGTTTTTGTTATCGGATGTTTCCATGTTTCGTCGTACAGTTAAGAACCATCGCTTACTCTAGATGGCCAAGCTAAACTCTTGTTGTTTTGTTGGAAAACTTTACCTGGTGATAACATTTTTTCTACTCCTGGACACAGTCCAGGTTCCTAGGTCCAGATCAGTAAACCAGTTGCTTCTGTATGGAACTGCCAGAAAACCTTTTTGTACTTGAAATGATTTGACAGTGGGAACCAGACCAGGAACCTGCACTGGTTGGAAAATGGGCATTTGTAGACTCCATTACAAAGTAAGGTTTATCACTGACTTGCACCAATGTTGAAAGTTGATGGTCTTGGACAGGGGCGCCACAATGGTTTCTGGGCCCCCAGGGAATTGGTGCCTCCTCCTTGGTAGAAATTGCGATCACGGTGCGTGGCTGTACCAATTGCTTTCATCATGACCGCATTCCCCCTGGTAGAAATCACGCTTTCCATTGGGCCCTTAGAATCATCCTAAATTTCACCCCCTCTCACGGCGCCCCTGGTCTTGGACAGTCAAGACTTGTGGGTGTATGTTGACAGTCATTTCTGTTTGATCCTGTTGCCTGGGACCAAGCTGAGCTCTTATGGTCTAATCTGACAGTGTGATATCTGGTCCATGATTTATAGTTGATGTTTTTTTTAAACTGTTCCTCTTAAGCGTATGAGTTCTTGTTTGTTTGCTAGTAAGATTCAGATCCTCAAGGCCCATGAACTGATTCCTGCAGGGTTGATTGAGGCAAGGAGGAGTCATACCAAGGGATGTTAAAAAACTGCTGTTGTGCCCTTCTATCTCTCCTCTTTATTCCTCTACTACTTCCTCTATTGCCCTTCCCCCCCTCACCCCAGCTGTTTAGGCTAAATGGATACCTGTAATTCATCTTTGCACTCCGTGTCAAGAGCATTTATGTGGATTCTGAGTGTTTCTCCTTTCTCTCTCGCTCTACCCCCCTATTCTCGGCTCTCATTCCAGCTTCTGATCCCAGACAATGAAAACAATAGATGGGAGCCTCTCTTTCGCTCGTCTCTTTTCCCACACCCCACCATTCCCATTTCATGCTCTGCCTGTCGGGACTCTTTTGTGGACGGCATTAATTCCGGCCACGCTGGATAAACTTTCAGCAAAAACAATACAGTCTTGTATTTGTTTATTTATTCATTTAGTCATCCTCCGCTCTTCGACCATCTGCCTAGTGTATTACCATACACAAAAAAAGATCCTTTTTCACTTTCATCCCCATTAATATTTACATGTAATGCTCTTATTTTGAGAACAAGGCCTGTAGTTTTGGTGTGTAGACTCACACTGTCATTTCTGAAGGGTTGCGTAGGAAGGAGTGACATCAGTAGCCTTTGTGGGTCTCACCATAGCCACATAGCCGTAAATTCCACCCAGAGGTCCACCCTTGTGTTCAGATCGAACACAGAGCTGAGGGAAATGGGCTGGAAAAAAAGTCTGTTATCCCAGCAGTGGCAGTATAGTTACAAAAGGATGTTTATATGGCTGGCCCTGTTGATATTAGATTAAAATAATGGAATTTGACCATCTTATGGAGCCATTTCTGGACTGCATTAGGAACAGGCTGTATTACAGCACAGAATACGTGCTAAATGCACAGGAAAAATTTGAAGTGATGCGTTTTTTCTATGCTAACATCCCTTTACCTGTCCCCAAAATAATTTTTTTGTCATTGTTTACTCACTTTCAAGTTGCTCCAATCATTTATGAATTTCTTCTATTTAACTCAAAAGCAGATATTTTGAAGAAGTCAGTGGCTACCAGCAACTTTTTGGTTATCAATATTCTTCAGAATGTCTTATTTATATTATGTTGAACTGAAAAACATGAATGTGAGTCAATTTTTTTTAAGCCTTTTATTTATAACGTAGTATGCAAAAATTCGCTTTCAACTTTACGACAGCTTGACAAACTGCTCCATTACTGTTTCTGGATACAGCTTTACCAATAAACAAATTGCTAGACCGTCTTATGAAAGTACAGTTGAGTATTTTGTTTGGTCAAACAAGATGTTGTTTGGTCAGATGGCACATCTCAATGAATTGTCCACGTTAAAAAATAACTACATAACATTTTATGACTTTTTCCACAACATTACAAATGCTGTTGTTTATCATGTTTTTAGTTGTATTAGCTGTAAATACAGTAAATCATTTACTGGTTATGTCATTAAATATATCTTAAATATCTTCACTGTAGTTGATACTTTTTGTAACTTTTATGTGTAGCCGACTACTTTTCCAGAAGGGTCGCTTTTAACTTTATGAGTAGCTTTTAGCATACGAAAACAAATTTCAGCTTTCTCTAAACTGATAAAGCGAATACCCCACAGTTTGGTCCTAACCTTTTAAAAACATTGCATGGCATTATGGGTTTCCAGTCAGCGCCTTATTCAGCATCCCTTTACGCTGGTAAAACGCAGCTGATGGCTGCCTCAATAATTCACGACTCTTTCTGTGTTTGGTCATCATTTTCATAGGTGCCTGTCTTCTGGGCTGTTTTCAACTGCTCCATCATGTTAGTATGAATAATACATGTAGTATTATTTTACATAGGTGTTAAGTTACAGAGGGGCCGTGCTAATGTCCTTGGGCTATAATAGGGTGGGACACATACAAAACAGTGACGTGCCCCAGAGGACAGGGCAATTGTCATTGATATGAGGCACACAGGTGGACATGTTTCCAAGCTACTTGGAGCATTGGAAAATGCCTGTGGGGCAACAGTATGTCTTGCTTTTCATTTGAAGAAAGTCAGGTGCATAACGACAACATCGGCTTTCTTTTTATAGGCACACAGATATAGTTGTTGTTTTAACGTTTTCTTCAGTCATTTAATCAAAATATCACCAAAGGCTCAGTAGCTTTGTTTTCATCCAAAGAGGCGAAATTTAACCTGTGCGCACTGCTGCATAAAACATTTTCGAAATAAAGTCACGGAGAACAAAATTGTAAACTGGTAAACTGGCACTAAATATCTCTAGTAGAACTGGTAGAATATAGTGATTTTCATATATAATAAATTACTTGCACCTCGGAGAGCACAGACGTAACGGAGGTGGGAACGCAGTCATGTAAGACAGAAAGTTTAAAGAAATACTTTGACAGACTTTCCTCAGTCATTTCAGAATGACCAAAAAACATAAAGAAGCTGTGAACGAGATCTGTTCACTGGTGATTTAAGCTAAAGCGCAAAGTCACATGTTTTTTTTTTTTTTTTTTTTTTTCAGAATTTGTTCGGTAAATGTGTTTCTATTGTAGTTTATAGACATTCTCATCAGATAAAAAACGCATAAGTTTTAATGCGCATTTTTAGAATTGCAGTGTTTTTTTTTTATTAAAACGACATTCCAAAATGCGCATAAAAATAGGTGGATGGAAACACAGAGACAGTACAGATATTTGCTTATTATTTATAATAATGAATCAATTGAATATTAAAGACCTAACATTTTATATTGTTAACAGAGAAAAAAACGAGAGATGCCGTCTCAGGCATTGATGTAGCAGGTGTACAGTAGATCTTCATCAACATCCCCTGCCTGCTTGTCCATCTGTCTGTCTGTCCTGTCCTGTTCTGTCTGGTCTCTTTCTTCCCCGCTCCGCCGTGTCCCGCTGACCTCTCCATGGCCCTTTTCATTACTGGCATTCCAACAATGTATTTGTGTAAAAAGGAATCAATTAAATTCAAATCTCTCTGAAAGCAGGCTTTGCAAGAAAAACACGGGCCGGTCAATGTTTAGATTGTGCAGCCACTGCATCTTTCTTTTCTTTTTTTTTTTCTTCAGCCCTCTCCCTACATGTTCCTTTCTTACCTCTTTTTTTTCTCAGTTGTTTTTAATAAATGCAAAACAAAAAGCCCACCGACTTAATTGCTTTAAACAAACTCGCAACATATTCAGACAACAATGCGCTCTTTTCTTCGCAGTATTTTCTTTTCATATCGCGTCATTGTTTTTCTTTTCCTCCTTGGCCTCGTGCTCAGGGATGACCCCCGGGTCGTACTTGCTGAGTAATCCGTGCATGTTTGGAGACCGAAATCATTTTGTAATAAGGAAAAAATCCCAGTAAACAGAGATGTAAAAGTTTGGCCAGGCAAGGGAGTCAGGAAATCTCGAGGCTTTTGATTTCTTGGAGTTTTCTTGCTAGCGGGACGAGGGTTAGCGGAGGGATGGAGGAGAAAGGAGGGGTGTTGTTTTCCTAATCCATTTGTCCCATTCCTTTGGAAGTGTTTGCTGAGAAAACCGTCTTTGCTTTTCTGACATGCTGAGTTTCAAAGTGAATCGAACCCCGTGCTTATTGTAGGGTCATCTACGGAGCACAAGTGGAAAAAGTTCCCCACAGTCACCAACTTTTAGTGAAGTTTGAGCTTAAAATGACTTAAATAGGTCTCAGTTTAACCGTATCTGTTTGTCCAAACAATGGAAGTCAAAATGGGTTGATTTGACAAAAGATTAGTTGTTTTTACAGTTTATTTGGTGGTGCTACACCTTTACTTCCAAAGTAGAGACTGTAGTTTCGAAATTCACCGTCGCGATAGTTCTATTTGACTAAATAATATGTGAAAGAGCGCCAGTGCAGAACATGTCAAATTACCAGGTCGCTGACTTGAAAAGACACCTTAGAAACATCTCTCATATGCTCGGCGGCTGTCACTGTAATTTAGAACAAAGGTGTATGAATGTTAATTGATTTTCTATTTATGGCAGATGTCAGGTACTATTTATAATGAAATTTCACAAGCTAAAACTTGCGAAAGAAGCCACGTCGAGAGCCTCGTTCTCTCCTGCAGGACCGAAGCTGTGGATTTCATTAGCAGCCTCACACCGCTACGGTTTGATTCTTCGCAGGCTTGAGGAAGTCAACGGAGTCGACAGGATACGGCGTTGTGTGGAGAGCGCATGAATGGACTTCATTTCCCAGATATCCCCAATCCAAACATGAGAGAGTGCTCTCCTCCACCTCTCTCCCCGTGTGTCCTTTCAACCACCCCCTTAACATTTTTCCTTCTATCTATCTTTCTCTCTTTCCCTCCCTCTATCTCTCCTGTGGCTTGTGCAGATAATGAGACAATGGCGCTCCAGTGTTCTTGTAAGCCCCTGTAAACATGGAGCTGCGAGGAGTTCAAAGGATTTGTTAAATTATTGACATTTAATTGGAGGTGCTTTTGTGCCGGGCCGCAGCTCAAATGCTATTCGTCGGTCTGGGCGTCGCCATGGCAGCTAATGAGCACAACAGCCATTCAGGCAGTCAGGGGCCGAGGTAGGGGCCTCCGGGGTCTCGAATACTTTCATTGTGTCACACAAGTGCTCCTGGACACGGATGAAACGGGGAGGCATTTTCACGTTTTTTTTTTTTATTCCTGGAGGGGAAAAAAGAAGAATGGAAGTGGCATTAGCGATATGTTTTGAATTGAAGAGGGTAAAAGAGAAATACGATTAAATCGGCCGATATCCAGAGGAAGAGTTTATTGCTCTGGGGTTATTGCGCTTTCGTAGCTCACGAGGCTTTGTTTTTGGTCGTGCTTCATCAGCTGGAAAGAGGAATAAAATACACACAGAAAAGATGTCGATGAGAAACAGAAAAAGTATGAATGTGGATGAAACAGATCAAATGATTTGATGAGGAATGTTTGACTTCATACTGAGATATCAGAGGTTGCACAGTTTGGGAAAACTCTCAATTTTATCTTCATTTAATCTCAATGGTTTCTCTGGGAGACATTTGAGATATTTAAGAGTTGTTATTCTCAAGTTTTATGTCTAAATGTGGTGTGTTTAAGCAGTTGGAAATAAGACTGATTGCTATTTTTGCTACTGTTTTAAAAAACTGAGAAATTGAGATTTAATTAAATTTTATTTTGTTACTGTTATGTTTCTTTAACTGCTACGGGTTAATCACACTATATTTTTATTTATGTATTTATTTATATTTATATATAATATAAATACCTGCTGTATTTATATCTCTAATTAATTTCTATAGTTGCACTTGCAATTTGTTTACATGTTTACTTCCTCAACCCCTTAAACCACCCTTCATCCTGACCAAACCTGTCCCCAAATCCCACCTCACCAGGAACAAAAGTGTTTTGCAATTTCATTGTAATTTAAATTTTTTGCTTTTTATTAATGCAACATGTCCTTAAGGGCGAAAGTCGCAGAAGGCCATGTATCGCACACTCAGCGTCTGTCTTCAGATGCAGAACGCGCACCACACCGGTCCCGCTCCGCATGCCTCCCCCCTGCACCCCTGCCTGCCCACCCTGACCTTGCGGCGAGCACTCGGGGGTCGCGGCGCGTCGTGCAAACGTGCCGATAATGCTGTTTACACAGTCTTTAAGTGGGATGACATTACACTGGGGCACAGGGCTTGGCAACCCTCAGTGGCAGAGAAGAGCTCATTTCCATAAGCCTTGTCTATGCTAAAAAAGAAAAGAGGGATGAAAGAATGAAAAGAAGAAAACGTGTGCTCGTTTGTGTGGGGAATGGTAATTGAATTGAGCCTGCTCGTAGAGGACAGGTTTACATATCAGGTTTTTTTGTTAGTCTGCTTTTTTTGTGTTTACGATGCAATGTTACATTGCAATACACCGTGTATGTAATTTTACAGCACGTTTGAGTCCACTTTTCACTGTTTAAACTTAGCAGGTCTCCAGTAAGGGTTTTACTATGTGTGCTGCCTTTTTTTACTGGCCGTAGAGCTCTGATCCGAATGTTTTAACAGTGCTGTTTGCATGGAAGGGCTTGTATAACTCTACTGTAAAGTTAAAGAGCAGGTTATATGTTCTCCTCTAGGAAAGCAGCGATAGAGAAACCTACTGATAAAGCTTTACAGCCAAGGTTAAAATCGACACTGATATAATATTGCTTGATCAGGCTGGGATATCCCACCGCTAACCAGCGGGGGTGAATTAGCAACAGCCTGAGGTTTTTTTTGAGCAGTCTTGGTGCAGAGCTTTCCAGTTGTTGACCACATGTGGAACCACTCTGGTGCTTGTAAGTCTCATGCTCTGCTTTCAATTTATGCCCTTCCTCAATGATTGATAGTTTTGAATTGGACCAAATATGTTTTAATGCATTAAAGAATTCTGGGGTTAGAGGAAGTGACAAAATGGGGCCTCCGGTGTCATCACTTACGAGACGAAAGCCTGCCGATTTTGTCGGGTTTTACAACATTTTTTTTCCTTTTCCTCCTTTCAGGCTTGTAGCTGGTAACTATATATATTGGTTATTCTAGTGACATATTTGTAAGTGAAGTGGTAAGGTCACTGGATTTCACAAGTCAACATTCACATTACAATAGTAAATGTGACCTTACCTTCAGAAGCGAGCTTAAAAATTAAGGTGAACTGTTAAATATTTATATAAAAGTGCTGGCAAACAATTAATTGGATCCAAAATAAAAAAGTTTTTGTTGACATAATGTGCATGTACAGTATATATTTATTATATATAAATACATGTTCATATAGTTTATATTTAGAAAATATTTACATGTATATTTATTTATATGTATATAATATGTAAATGTATTTAATATACAAATATAATATTTTCTTTTAAATATATACATGAATGTGTGTGTATTATATACATAATAAATATGCATATTACACACACATATTATGTAAACCAAAACTTTTATTTTAGATGTGATTAATCACAATTCTTTGACAGCACTATTACAGTATCTAATTATTTTCTACATTATATTAAATATAATTGTATATTACACAGTCTTAAGAATTATATACTTTCATATAGAATTAGATTTTACATGTATATTTTAGATATGTGTGATTTAAACAGTTGGTAATTTTTACAGTAATGGTGGTGCAATATCTTACTGATTTTATATTTGCTCGCTAAATAAATAAATTGATATGAAATATTGATTTGAATTATTATTTGATTAAATGAGAGGAAAAATCTCTGAGAGGCATGACTGTAGAAGACCAGTGGTCAGATATAAAGTACAGGAGGCATTATGCAAAAATATTTGACCACAAAATGAAATAAGTAATCAAGCGTTCCAGAGAGTCATGTAATAAATAAAGAGCTATAATGTAACTACTTAAAAGACATTTGACAGGCTTAAATTCGTGTTTTAGCCAGCCGCCTTGCCATTTATAGATGGGAGAGATTCAAATTAAAATATTAAATTATTATTTTTCATAAAACTTCAAGAAGTCAAGAACTTTTTACAGAGGCAGTGAACAGCAGTAACAGTTGCTCAAACACAGGAAAATAAGATGCTAGCTGTCAACACCTTTTTAAGCTCTTGAACACTTTAGACATCAAGCCTTCGCCCGCTTCATCGCGTCCCGTTGTTTATCAGGATATCACTAATTTTCAGCATTTTCACGACGATGCGCTGAAATCTGTTCCATGATGTTTTTTTTTTGTCCTGTGCGTACGCCTCCTCATTCCTTCGCACATCTGCTTGCACAACAGCAGGTCTAAACTGAATCGACAGCGCAAACCCTGCACTGGTCCGATTGAAACGGGCCACTCTCGCGACCTCCTCCGTATTGGCACTACGACATCAAGCAAGTGCTCTGAGGAGGCCTACTCACTTCTCGTTCTGCTCAGCGTGATAAGTTCGCGTCTTGAGATCTGAGGTTTTTGAGACGCGGAAGATCTGCCCTGTCGCGATATAATCTCCGTCGTTGATTGATGCCGTTCTAAACGCTGTGTCTTAAGAGATGGGCCCTTCTTCTTTTTAGTGATCCACTGTGAAGATTGCGCTGATGATAAGTCATTCGGCTAATTGCTATGAAATTAGACTTTGCCATCTAAGCTGTAATTACTTCAAACTTACTTTATATTCCTCTCAAGTTTACACCTCTCGCCCACTCAGCCTCCTTCATCTGCGTCTCCTCACCTCCCTGCACGCCTCTGAAAGCCTGACATCTCTCTCTCGCTGCCGCGTTCCTGCAGCTGGCCGTAGTGCTGAAGCGGCACTTTGAAAACCCAGTGCACACAGCAGTCGTTGTAGCCGGGACGTTTATCGGATTGCGAGGGAGTGCCCTTGCGGGGACAGCGGCAGCGGTGCGGGCGAGATCCTGTCGATCAATGCGGCTCCGCATTTGCATTACAGTGCACGGTTAACTACAGATCTGAGCATCGATCCCATGTGCTAAAATGCACTCTACTGAGCCAGGCATGGGGAGGTGCGAGAGCAGTATGAGAGGAGATGGAGCGGAGAGATGCTAGAGGACTTCGCGACTTAGATTTAAAGCCAGTTGGGGTTTCGGGATCCTTGGAGATCTGACGGAAGACTAAAATGACTGGCCTCATTTACATCTCAGTGAGGCCCACTGGGTATTCCTAAAGAACTAATACCAAAGCGTAACGCATACTTAAGGTTTTACGCAAAAACGCAAAACACGTTATCGTCAGCATAGCATTCTCGCGACTATATTTTTTAACGTTGTACTTTGAGAAATGCGCCATATGCGCTAATGTAGCGGCTCCTCCTATTGTTCATCAATGAAACAACTATAAGGTACTGAATATCCCAACAAAAATAGAAGCATGCACTGACGAGCGTTTGTTTAAACGGGGCTAAGAAATACACGCTAGACTTTAAGTGTCACTAAAAACTTCTAGATAGAAATAGGACCGCAAAAGATTAAACGTTCTAGCGCACTTTTGTAAACTGCTTGTGCTTGCGGAAATGTTGTGTAATTTGAGTACCGACTTTTTTTATAGATATGACAGTAGAAAGACGACAGGAAAGCACTGTTAGAAGAGAGTGGAGCGGGATCGTTGAAAGGACCTCGAAACTCGGGTTGCTGTTAGCGCATTTGCGCTGTATGTTAACAAACTAACCATGAGGCTATTGGCGCCAACGGTACAAGTTTTTTTTTTTTTTACGTAAAAATTTAAGGATCATTCGGAGAGTGGAAATTAGATGTCAGAAGATAATGAAAAATAGATTTCCACTAGTTTTGCACACACACTCACATTGTCTTTCAGTGTTGTCTTTAGCGGGTAGTTCATAGTGACACTAAAGCATGAAAATTTATGCACGCTGAACAGGTTAAACAACAAAGCTGATTGATTCATACCAAGGTGACGGCCGTTTCGGTGTATGACTGTGTAATTATTGATGAGAGATCAGCCAAGATGAGCGGTGTCTACACATTTAAAAGCCTATAATGGCTGCAATATTACCACCACCAATCAGAAATGAGAAAATAATGACTGTTTTCATACACGTTTCCTGAACCATCCACTCATCTGCCATTGGTTCTTTAACAGATAGCACTGCTCTAAATTAGGTACACAAAAAAGGTCTGCTGGAAATAACTGCAGGAAACCATGACTAACAAGTTTTTTTCAGGAAAAATAAGATAAAAAGGAATAAAGTAAATACTAAAACAATGCATTGAATATTATCATGACATGATTTTCTGTGTTTTGCTTTTACTTTTAAATACTTTTCCAATACATTCTGAATGGAGTGTTTTTTTTTAACTTGGGGACTGTCAACAAGCACCAAGACTCAACTCCGTATCCCACAATGCCTTTTGACAGTTCAGACTCCTTAAATTAAAGAACACTCTTGGCAGACAAGTGCCCACGCCTGCAGGATGAGGGAGGAGAAACGGCCCTCACAAGATCCGTCACGCGCACGTTGATGAAAAAGATTTATTCATGTTTCTAAAAGTCGGCATTAACACTGCAGAATGTTAATGGACGAGAATTTGTGGCTGCTTTCTGAAGCACAATTTCGTTATTTATATTTTTTAAGTCAGGGCGCGGCCTTCGATAGATATGCTGTTGCCTTATCGATATGCATAATGTGTGTTTAAATTCTTTACGTTTAAATTGTTAAAAAAGAGGCAGAGATACATTTAAATAAAGCCAACGAGTGACATTTTAATGCAAACCGATTAATCATGCCTCTGTTAGCAAGTGTCAATAATATTGCAGCAAGATTGAAATTCACCTTCATTAATACCACTGAACCAACAAGCAGTAAAAAATCAATTACCCAGTCAGCTTCACATTTTGCATATCATATTTTATACTTACATTTAGGCCTGTTGGATTGCTCGTACTCCAGCAATATTTAAAGGGAAAGTTCACTCCAAAAATCATATTATTTTTATTCACCCTGTGTATATGAGAATGTCAAGGTTGTTGTTTCCCATACAACGAAAGCGAACGGGCACTCGTGCTTTCGAGCGATCCCGTAAGTATTCATTTAATATTCATCACAAACCATTGTATGGCTTCAGATACCTTAGTACACACAGCTATAGTTATTGAATTTTGCGCTTTTTGACAGCGCCATGCTCTCCATCCGCTTTAAATGAAAAAGCAAAGCAAACATTCTTCCTAGCATCTTTTTTGTGTACTACGGAAGAAAAATATGGAATTTTTTGAAAGAACATTCATTTCGTTAAACTATTTCCTTAATATGATTAAGGAGTGTGTTGGCTTCCTCTTTTCCTCTATACTGTTTTTTTTTTTTTAACTGTGGGCCTCCCGCCTCCCATCAGGCCATAGCTAACAATGCACTCCTGATTAAAGCAAACCAAGTGCTCAGCTACCTGCACAAAAATAGCCTTGCTCTCACCATGAGGGCCATCCCGTGTGTGTGTGTGTATGTGTGTATGTGCGAGTGTTTGTCTACAAGAGATAAAGCCAGTGAAACCGAAAAACAGAGTTTGAATCAATCCGGAGCGTTATGTTGGAAACTTTTAAAAACGAGGATTTAGTATACATTAAGCGCACGATTAGTAAAGACACACTAAACGTCTTCTTGTGACTTACACACACACACACACACACACGCGCGCGCACACACTGTTGTCTTGTGATCTCCGGCTTAATGGGGACTGGAGTCTTTTTCATGTTTCATTGTGTGTTACTTTTACCCACAGGCTTGCTAAGTGTGTCCCCCTCTCTGCTCCGTTTCCCCCACGCTCCGCATTCCTGCCTCATGCACACAGCTTGTTTCCTGATATTGCACATTGTTTGGCAACTTCAAAAGGATCCATTTTAAACATGTGTCCATTTAAGACTGTACAGGAATCCATAGCGTCTGGTCCGCATTACGTCGGCCCTCTTAACCGTTCACATGTGGCAGCACTAATCAGAACATACATGTATTTACAGTGCAGACAGAGCGCATACCTGCGGGGTGCGTAAATAAGGATGCAAGCTGCTTTTGATAATCTGCGCATAAATGCTTCACTGTGCGAAACAGCGCTAATACAGCGTGTATGTTAATTTCACTTCCGTATGCATCAAAAATTGATATAAATGGTACAGGAAATTCATTTTTGTGGTTATTATTCCGTGATTGCCTTTAACGTAAAATTAACGTAAAGTGACAGTAAAGATATTTATATTACATTTCATATAAATGTTTATATCCTGACTAAAACGCACCATGGTTTCCACAGAAACACTGATAATAAGAAGAAATGTTTTAGAGTACCAAATCAACATATTGGAGTGATTTCAAAAGGATTTTATTGGATATTTTACCTCAATTTTCAACAAAGCTAATCCAAATGTTCACTTAAAAAAAAACAAAAATCATCAACAAATATTATGAATAAATACTGATCAGATGTTGTAACAAATTATTTCACTGCTGCCTCTAATACTAAGCTAAATTAATATGATTTTATTTAATTAAATAACAAAATTAATTTAAATTAGTCATACTGCGATATATGATTTTATTCATTTGAACATAGTTTATACTAAATTATTCCTTTCTGTTCATTCTTTTTATCAAATCTATTAATTTACATATTTTCAAAAGGATCTATCGATCTATCTATCTATCTATGAAATTCAAGTTTTATTTTTGTTTGTTTGTTTGTATAATGAAATCATATTTTATACAGTACAGCAGCTGTGATCTTTTCCCAGAAGTGCAGCGATCTGCTGTAGCCATGGTAGCTTGCTTAGTTAATGCAGTGAAAAAGAGGATGCTGGCCTGGTGTGTTTAACCTTAACAGGAAGTTGACAGGCAGGCCAAACGCGGGGTCAGCGGTTAGCCCTGCTGACGGGAGACAAACTGAAGGGTCTGAGATACTAAAGAGTCTGCGAGACACACAGTGTAATTGTGCTTTGGTGCAATAATGCACTTTGAGCGCTTGTGCGTTACACTCATGCATTTCAATTGAATCTGTTGTTCTTTAATTACAAGCCAACTGTATTAAGCAAAAGACTGTACTGCAATGTGGACAAAACCCATTTACTTCCTCATTAAATGGTGATATGTTCTTCGCCACTTCGTTTTGGCTCAGAGCACTCACTCCGGTCTGAACAAATAGTCATTCAACAGGCCAAACCATTAGTTTAATTGGAAAGGCCTTCAAAAGAGGAATGTTTCGAGCAAAGCGACGGCCATCCGTGGCATCTTTTGATAGGACAAAAATCCACTCTCATAGCCCGCTATTGATTTTCCACGTCTGCCTCTGCCTACATCAAATTAGAGCGGATCTGGTAGGTGTTACTCGTGAGAGCGAAGCGATTCGCTCGTAACTCAGGCGCTGTGTGATGTGTCGTTAGTCGCATTTCAAGTGAATGGCTGTGAGTGTCCGTGTGCGTTTGCACTCAACATGTAATGTAATTGTAACTGAAAGAGCAGATGTAACACGTTTCGGTTCCCAACTTTATGTCTGTGCCCAACATGAGATGTGTTCTCCAAACATTAGCGATCGCAGAGCAGTGGTAATGAACGTTTATGGTCACTCAGGATACACAGGCGAGGACAGGAAATTGATCAGATGGCCATTGCCATGGTGACCCGTTAGAGCATGAAGATTAGTGCCATATCATATCTAAACTTGATAGGGGTGAATTAAAAATGCATCTAGACAGCGCAAGTGCAAAGTGCCGGCTATCGCATTAAATGGGATTTTATCCGCAATTTTACCACTGCTTTGAAAAAAGCTCATACGAATGTCCATCGAGATCCAAAAAAAGAAGAAAACAGTCAAAGATGATCACGTACAACGGTTTAGATTTGTTTATTAAATAATTGAAATAATACAAAATACATTTAATTAAGTCAATTCAACTAAATTAAATGAGATTTTAGACACATCAAGATGTTTGTACGCGTGTGCATCCTTTCCGCTCATTCATGTCTATTAATCTACATATTCTCATAGGACATTCGCATGATATAGTATCATTTATAGCTTTTGTTAAACACATCCCACTTTAAATGTTCTCGTGTCCACAGTGCATGGAGTTCGGCGTGTGACTTTGCATAGAGAGGATCATTTAATGCTTCACCTCCATCTCCTCAGCACAATATGAATGGAACTGTACACTGCTAAAAGGATCAAATGCATTTAATCAAGTCAAGCTGCTACAATCTGCCTAAAACAAAAGCAGGGTCAGGGTGACCCTCCTGAATGAGCGAAAAGCATTGCAATTCCAAATGTGTGCGAAGGGATTAATTTAGCAATTTATCAATTCGCCGCAGTGCTTTTTGGTATAAACAATGCGCCGCGCGCTATCGAATGCTTGGCAGCCGCCTCTGGAAAAACTCAATAAGGTTACTGTGTCAATTGGGCTTGTGAGTCTTAAGCCCCTGACCTGTGAACTTTCACCCTGGCCTTGTAAACAGTCCCTAATCCTGACCTTTGGCCCGGCTCTGCACCCCAGCTTTCAGTGCGTCGAACATGGCGTCCTGTAATCTGGTAAAATCATTACAGCAATTCGTCGTGCGGAATTAAGACGGCTAAGAGAGTCGCTTCAACTTTTTGGCTTTTTTTTTGGTTGAAAGTTTACGCTGGTAAAAGAGACACTGGTGAAAAGAAAAGTTTTCGGCAGGTCCGATGAGTAAATAGTTTGACCAAAGCCAGATTCCCGTCCCGCACCCTGATAAGTTAATACCTAAAAATGCCATGTCCTTTGCGTTAACGTCAAGTTGCTTCATGCTATTTCTGTGAAAGATATATTTGTTGACGTCAACACCCTTCCTTTCCAACAAATGATGGAATAATGAGATCTATTTATGTATAAGGGGTTGTAAATGTATAACTTTTACGTTACCATCTGTGAAATGTACAGCAGCCGAACTTAAACATCATAAATACAATACCAACCTTTTACACATTGGATATAAACCTGTTCATTTAATCAACTGATATAATATTAATATATAAACCTACTAAAAACAATGAAAAAGTCACATGAATGTGAGGTAAATGCTTATATATAGAAGTTGCACAGTGCACACTATCTTGATAACATACAACGCTAAAGTAAAGTAATAAATGTTGATTTATTAGCATAGTTACAAAACCCTAAAGCACATACTTAACCATATAGAGTAAGGGAACTTGCCAGTAATCAATCAACAGGTCCTTTACAGTCACCTTTTTACAGTCTCAGTCATTTTTCACTGTATGATGTTGTGGCGTTAGCTATGCCAAGATCATGGTTTAATTCCCAGGGAACATGCAAAATGATAAATGCTGTTAATTGTTTTCGGGAAAAGTCATTGCCAAACTCACTGGAGTACAAGCTCATGGTGCATTTTGAGGGCTGCTTTAGTGACTTCGTAAGGCCTTCCTTTTGGAAAAATAGCTGTTATCTGCTATATTTTCTCACGAGAACCTCAGAGATATTTTAATCTAGTCTAATAATGCGCATGGAAAAAAAGTATAGAGGTCACAATAAAAATGCTGGAGAAAGAAGCCCATCAACTTTCATCTCCAGTCCTCACACAGACGAAAGCAAAGGACTTGTTAAATTCAGAAAAGACTCTGTTTGTAGGTACAAGAGCCACCGGCTCCTCGTGTTTACATCTTCCCATGACATTTTCCCTCCCTCTGCTGTTTTGAAACAGATTAGGGTGCGGGTTATTAAATAAATGAGAGTAACCCTCCCTCTCTCTCACTTTCGTCTCTCTCTCTCGGCGGTGAGTGACAGTAATCCGCGGTGAGACGTCGAGCATCGGGGATAGAAGGTTTGTTCTGCATCTTGCCGACCCCTGTTCCTCCCGCCCCCTGCACGGATTCAGCAGGCGGGTTGATAATGTCAGAGAATTTAATCCGCGTACAGCTAAGTGCCAACCCTCGCTATTGTCTGAAGGCAAACCCCCCCTCTGTCACACGCACACATCATCCCGCCCGCCAGGGTCCACAAAGACTCACGCTGGAGGGACGGTGAGTCGTCGTGTAGGAAGAAAGCCGATTGCTGTCAGCTTTGGCGCTGAGAGTGGCAGAATTACGGGAAGCAGATCTAATTTAATTGAGTGGGATCTGAACCCGGCGACTTGAGAGAGGATATAGGAGAAGTGTGTGTGTGTTTCGTGGTAACAGCATGTGTTTGTACGTGTCAAGGTTCAGCGCGTTTCGCTATCTAAATTGTTTGCTTTCAGTCGACCGTTAACGTAAAGCCGCGCCGACGGCAAAGAGCCCGTACTCAAGTGATAGCGAGCCACATTTTGTCCCGATCGCTCGGTTCATCTGAACGCAATCAGGACGTTACACTTGTTGCACTTAAAGGGATAGTTCACTGAAAAAAAATCTTTACCCTCGTGCTGAACACAAAAGAAGAAATTTTGAAGAATGTGGGTAATCAAAAGGTTGATTGTAGGCACTGACTTCTGTAGTGTGGAAAAAAAAAACATTTTTGTTAGAATATGTTTTCATTGCCAGTAGAATGATGTATCAGCTGTTATTTGCCCATTTTAATGTCGTCAGCTTTAATTCACAACTGTATTCTTGTATCATATTTGAATTATAATCAGTGATGGGAATAACGGCGTGTTATTTTTTTCAGTAACGCATAATCATACAAATGACTGTTTCCACCGTTACAACGCCGTTACGGTTAGGGACAATAAAATGTGGCATTATTATAATTTATTCATTTAATCCATTTAACCATATAAAACTGAGGTTAATAAAAGTTTTACTAATGTTACTGATTTTGATAATGAAAAAAATATATTAATATTGTGAGACAACCCAAACCTGTTTATTCATTTAAAAACAATATCATTCATTAGAACATTTAAAAACTAAGAAATACATTTTATTAAGATATTTATATTGTTACTTTCACTTTGCAGCAAAAATCTGGCTATAAACTTAAAAAAAACAACAAGATTTAACATGATCATGATAATTATCGCTATCGACTGATATGAAAAAAATTACCATTATATTTTTTAGGCCATATCACCCAGCCCTATGTTATTACCCAAAACTTTATTTATAACATTAAATTATTAAATGGGTTATTATAACCCCCAATAAAGAGTTTAGGACGTTCATTGGCTTTAGCTGCTGAAAGCAATAAATGAAAAAGATTGTGAAACCATGTTCAATAAACCCGTTTGCAATAATAAAAAGAGGTAGAGCAATTCAGACTTCAGAAGACTGCGCTCTGATAAATCATATCACAGAAGAGTAAAAAAAGGTCAGTTGCGATTTCATGTTGACTTAAACATTCAACAGTCGCTTTGACAGAGTAAAACGCAGCACTTACAGAGATGGATGGAGTGAGACTGAGAAACAGGTGGAATGGAAAAAGAGATCAAACTTACTTAGACTGATACGAGTGTGTATTAAAGCAGCATGGGTAAAACAGACGGCGAATGTGTGTGTGTGTGTGTGTGTGTGTGTTAGTGTGAGTGTGTGAGAGAGAGTATACAAAGATAAGAAATCTCTCTGTCTGTTTTCTCTCACACACCGGAGGCCCGACATGTGCGTCCGCTCACCGTTAACAGGCTGTCAGAGCGAGTCTCATTGCTGGGATGCTTTGAATCTATCACGTCTTAACTTAAGCGCAGTCGGGCACATTGTGTCCGCCGTCTCTGCTGCGGGTTAAAGGGAGAGCGTGCTGTTTATCAGAGAGCTGCTATTTTTAAGAGCCGTGCATTGAGTCGTATCTCAGTGAGCTGTCAAGTGACGACAGCCTCTCCCTCCTCTTTCCCATCCCTCTCTCTCTCTCTCTCTCTCTCTCTCTCGTCCGTCCATTCCCCCGTGTGGTAAATCACCAGCTCATCATATGTTCAGTGAAGAGTCAATACAGAATCACAGAGATGCAGGGCTGAAAAAAAGGAAGCGAGCATGTCTAAAGAGGGAGGATTAAACCGCGTATTCAGCTGGAACAGACGCTTTTAATATGATGTGTGTGTGTGTGTGTGTGCGTGCGCGTGTGTGTATGGACTAATGATAAGCGTCAAACATCAATTCCTTTGAGCATCGGACAGATGACCTCTTCGCTGACCCCTTTCACACACACAAACGCACAGTTTATCGTACGTTTAAATGCACTAGCTCACTGTACTTGATTTTAAAAATGAAAGCTGATTTCATTCATTCATAGTAAAAAGAGAACAAAAATAAATAACACACCTTCTTATCTATCTATCTACGAAAACTGAAAAAAAAAGATGTAGGATTAATAACTATCCAGTAGTAAGACTGGAATTTATTTTTCTTTTTAAACTAGAAAATCATCTTTTCCATTGCAAGTTTTTAAAGTTGACATAAATTGTGTCAAATGTTGCATAGATATTAAATCACACAAGCATTCATTTATTAACTTTTTATGGCCAATAACCGATAAATGGCTAATATCTTTATGTATATTTTTATATGTATAACGCAATTATTAGTATATACAGTACGCCAGAAGTGAATAGTATGAACAGTATTAATCTAAATACGTACTTCATAAAAAAACCTTCATAATAATAGAGTAGGGATCTCTGCGATGCTGGGATAGATATCAACCAGTTATGACACATGAAACAATATCCAATTTAGACCGATAACTGATCACTTTAACACATTTAAACCTGTGAATACAATCTTGAAAAGGTGTGACAAAAGCGGGCGTCAGCTCGTTCACATGTAAGCTCGTTTTTCTGAATTCATCGCGGAATTTCAACGCGTTTAAAACGTCCGAGGGGCCGTCCAAGAACTTCGCGAATGCCGTACATACTAATTGTGTGTAAATCCGCAGAGCTTTTTTTCCACGCGGGCCCGGTGATCTGCTGTTTAGCAGCGCGTGTCAAGGCCTCGCGTGTCATTTAGAAATAAAGATCATCTCACTGGACGTCCATATTGTTATGGATATTCATACGCACACAGGCTCCCATGTGCAATCAAATGATGCGCTCGTGTCGCGCGCTCCTCGGATTTGATTGATGGATGAAGATAATGGCTCACAAACAAACTCTCCCTCCCCACCCGCCCGCCCACCATGAATAAGGCAACACCTCTCTCTCTCTCTCTCTCTCTCTCTCTCTCTCTCTCGCTCTCGGAGCAGACAGCAGGGGGGAAGACATCTGACATTTATTCAATACCATCAGTAGCTCTGTAGTGGCACTGCTGAGAGAAGGAGGGAAAAATTATGATCGGCGGTTACTTAAGCTAAAAGCTACACGGTGTCAGACGGAGGCAGCACTTAAAGAAACCCACGAGCGGAGATTTCTCTTCGGGAGACGCTCAGTTTTTTCCGGGGGCCCTTTCAGAAACGGTTCCTCGCACACCGTTTTTTAATAAAAGCTCGAAGCGGAGGAATTCTCTCAGTTAATAACGCAGAACAAAAGAGACATTGTGAGGGCCGGGGCGGCGCGTGTGTTTGTGTGCATGCGTGCCACATAGACGGGACTCTGTCGCTCTGAGTGCTTGACCTTTCTCTGGTGGCGTCCCAGGAGTCGGCATTTTAGAAAAACACACCTTTGTTTACTGTCATTAGCCGATCTGGGGGTCATCCGTTACGGCGGCCGCCTGGACGAAAGCAATTCAGAATTTAATCATCCAATTTCGGTAAAGAGACAGGACTGTAATTTTACCGAGTTTCCTTAATATACTTTAGGTGGGTACTGTAGGTGATACCAACACATAAACTTCTAAGTCTCGATTGATCTCACTCACCGTTATCGCTTCCAAAAACGCAACCAGGAGAAAGTTAACTAATGAAAATAATCTCCATGAAAGCAAACACCAACTCCGTGTTCCAATGTGCATACTATCCACCCTGTCTGCCTAAATAGCATTAAAAATGACTAATATCTTCTAGAATTTAAGATGGATAGTATGCACGTTGGGACGCGGCTAAGATAAAGCACTTTCTTTATAGTCTTCATGCATATTGCCACCTACTGGCTGGTAGTGCGGTCATTTTTAATGGTATCTTTTAATAGTTATTCTTTAATCAGGTTGATTTAATTGCAATGAGGAAGAGTTATATGGCTTTTTAAAGGAAAATATATAATTCGATTGATCTAAAGACAGTCTGCGCTAGCAAAGATATTTGGCTTTTTACTTCCACATTTATAATATGGTGAGATTTATCGCATTTATAATGTTAAAATGCATTATATAATGTCCTGTTACAACAGCAAATAAATAAACGTGAATATGAATGTGTGAAATGAGAATTAAATCACGTTTTTGTTGTTTTTATCTGTATTTTCTTAATCGAAATAACAGTTTGAGATTAATTGGAATGCACATTCAAAAAACATGATTTTTGAAAAACGTTAAAAGTGGATTTATCTGTTTATAAATTTAAAAAGTTATACATTTACCTATCCATAAAATTGCCAGGTATGCATAACCTGCTTCCTGGAATAAACCTTAGGCGCCTATTAAGCAAAGTTCCTATAAGATATCAATGTTAATGCCATTTTTTCCCCATCTTTGTTCCCCAACTTGGCCACGGTTTATTAAGCACTCCATCCTCTTTGAAATTCAACTAGCCAACCGGTAGGTGGTTGGAGACAGTTGTCCTAATTTCTTGGCGTCTCCTCGGTTGCACTTGGCTTGTCTCAACCCTACAGCGAAACCGCTAGTTATGGTTAACAATAGTCTTCGTCTGACAATCGCAATCAAGATAATGGAACGCAGTGTGAGAGAAGCCTGTGGGGAAAAACAGCCCTACCACAGCCAAAGCCTTTCCCAAATTAAAAGCATTGGCCTTTAATCTGAGAAATATTGGATGGCTTTATAAGAAAGAGTGATGACTGAACATACATACCTGGAAATGTCAGGTGTGACCTTGTCTGTGCTGAAATGCAGTTCGATAGAAGACAATACCAGCTTTATTGACAGCAACAAAATGATCAACTTTAGTTTCCTTCCTCAGTATGTAAAATGGAAATAGAAATGTACTTTAAATCTTAAGCATAGGGACAGTTCTTTGTTTTATTTTTACAAAATATTTTTAATTCAAATAAATGTTGTTCTTTTTTACTTGAGCAGCAAATCTGCATCTTTTCTGATGGATCAAGCGAAACCGAAGACTAAAAAGTCAGCTTTGCATCACAGGAATAATATATATCCACATAGATTAATAGCAATAATATTTCACAGTTTTTCCGTTTTAGTATTTTTGTTCAAATAAATGCAACTTTGGCGAGCACAGGAGACTTTAAACCACGAAAAAACATATTGTAGATATACAAAATGCAATTTTTTGAAGGAACTATCCAGTAAAGCGTGAATCATTTAGCTTATGCCTGCCACATGTACTTGTGGTCCGCTCTAGTGTACACTAATTAGTTTAGTTGTACAACACTGAGAGCAAAGTGCAGAATGAAATCAGCGGCAGTTGTCTGACTGTGAGAATAGAGCTTTACATGTGGCAGTCTAAGACCAGACAGCTTCACGCACAGTGTGTGTGTGTGTGTACGTTTGGAAGAGAAAGGATTTGAGTAGTATTGGTTGAATGCATGGACATATGGAGACTGACTCCTCTTGGGCATCAGCGGGTACCAGGAGCCCCATCATCCTCTCTGTCTGTCTCTCTCCCTCACGCTGTCTCTCTCTCGCTGTCTGTCTCTCTGAGCTGGCACACTGGTAGCTCCTCTCCCTGGGATACTCAAGCCTTTCAAACATGAGTAATTGATGAATTGTATGCAATATGCAAATGTGAATGCATAAATCTCCTGACTGACAGCTTAATTTATGTGAGCCTTTAAGAATGCAGGATTAGATTTTAATTAAATATCTTCAAAGGCACCCTGACTCGTACATTTTTCTCTTGCCTCAGCTGCCGTCTTTGTTGTTGTTAAAACCGTTTTCCATTATAATTTTGGAAATCTGATTTTGTTTTCCCTCCTTGTCCTCCCGCACTTCCCCAGCCCCCTCCGGCCACGGTCCAGATCTTGGCCTTCGCTTTTTTTCCGGGCTAAATGTTAGTACAAACGGGTTCTCGCTAAACGAGAAGATTAAAGCAAAGTTTGATTCCGCGAAACGAAACTCACAGGCCACACCCACGGCGCAGAGAGGGGCGTGGTTTTGGTTCGCCTACCTCTGAACTTGCCGCGCCCCCACCGTCTCAACCGCATCGTCTCAGCGAGACAAGCAGGTGTCGCCTGTTCATGAATATTGAATGAGGCCGTTTAAAAGATGACAAGGGCACATTTACGAAGCCGGGAGAGAATAAAAAGTGCTTAGTAACCCAGTTTTCGCCGGTCCCCAACAGAGCGCGATGCTGTCGCCGGGGATTTGAGCAGAGTGATTGGTTGCGACGAGCGCACTGACAGGGTTTTCTTCTCCGGCGTGTGGAACGTGCAGTAACGTGTGAATGACTTTTCACTGCCATCTGTTCCTCCAGCCCGATGGGATACGGGAAAGAGAGGAGTGTGCGTGTGTTTGTGATTGTATACTCGCTGCTCTTCACTGTCTGTCGTGGCTGTAGGGAACGCACATGGGCATCATGCCTGCGAGTGGGAAAGGGAGATGAAAAATATTCCCATATCAGGGAATTCTCAGGGCGTGAGAGGCTCCATTACAGTCAGATTGACTGAAGAACTGAGCGGTTCACAGGGTGCCGGTTCAATATACTGACAAGCAGCCTTCAATAGACCTGCATTACAACCGGTTAATGGAGACAAAGTCAGGACACTCCGATTAGGAGTCTTCATACGGTTTCTGCGCTTCTTAAAAATCTTGTTTTTTCAGTAAGAACTCGAGGACTTGGCTATAGTCATCTCCATATTATTGGATACTTAGCAGCAGTTTGGAATCCTTTGATTTTATTTATTTTATGTATTTCAAATTATAGCTGCAGCAACTAGTCTATAAAATGTATAAAAAAATATATAAAATTTCTAATACGCAAAAATTTGCAGTAAAATTGCACATTTATCTTTCACGGCGAATGTTTGCATTTATATGCAATACTCATCTACTAAGATTCATACATTTACATGTGTAACAAAAATGTCATTATATAAGATGAAATATGAACCACTGTGAAACAATGCAATATTACGTTTTGAAAAATTAAGTTTTTCCCTTTTTTATGTCGAATTATGTGCAGCACAAAATCAGTATAGGTGCTCAAGTTGTCCAAAAAGCTGATCATTTCGTGCACTTTACACACTAAATATATGGTATCTGTATACCCATATGTTTATATATAATTGCATCATTAGGTGTATTTAGCGCAAAATTATATTTTTTGTTTTTCTGAAAAAACTACAACTAATTGAATCAATCGATCCAAAATCACTATTTTTCAGTACTATATATAATCTTGTTAGTATAATCATATCAAGTCCCATATTTCCACACAATTAGAATTCCAGTACTCTTTCTGGAACATTGTGTTGAGTAGATGACGGCTGTACCTTTCCGAAAGCGCTCTTGAAAATGAAAGGATGGGTTTTATATAAGGGAAGCACCTGTCACGAGCGAGGAAAGAACTGCTCGGCCTCTAACAATACCCAGTCAAAGTGGAGCTAAATAAGAAAATAGCTTTAAGAGTCCCGCGGGAGTCAAGTGCCTGTTCACGCACAATCGCCTGACTGCAGACTTCTAACGACTCCAGCATGTTGGCTTTTTTTCTATCTTGTATTTCAGGCACGCCTCGATTAGGAATGCTCGAAAGGAGCAAGTGAGTCAGATGCTCCAAATGAGGAAAGAAAGAATTCTTCTTGTTCTTCAACACACACGTATACCTATGTAGAGCTTTACAGGAAACTCTTCTCCACCTCGCTTGAAGCGCGACCGGAAACGTCTGCTTAGGTTTTTTTTTGAACGGTCACCGATCTGTGATTTCAAATTAGCAGCTGACCGTCTTTAAAAAAGGCGGGATCTTTTGACATTTTGCTGATTTTTGTTCCTGCACCACAATGACCCCGCAGAATCATTTGCTGCCCCACCAGGCTGTTTTCTAATTTGCTTTCCTCAAAGGAAATGGAGTCGTGTTATCGGAACACTGAGGTAATTGATTGTTTTCCAACGTGGCTTTTGTCAGAATGATGTAAAAACCAACTTTGAAACAGGCTCGGGCCTTCACGCACACTGATTTTTTTTTTACTAACAGTAGGTTATAATAAGTTTCTTTCTCACCTGTGGCTTAGCGGTTAGCACTGCGCGGCGATCGTGTGGGAGACACCGGTTCCAATGTCTTGATCCCCCTCCACTTTTTCTGTCAGTTAAATCAAACGTTTTCTCAGAGCAAAAAGTCTAACAAAACAAGGCTAAAAGTAGTTTGTCGGACTCTCCCAGAATCAAAGACTCCATTAATTTTATCCGTGCTATAGAGGAATTGTGGTCTGGCAAACTGTGCTGACGTTTTTTTTTACAGTACAGTTAACTCCATCGACTGCTCTCCATTTACAGGCACTACAACGGCTAAAGTGATTCATGTTGATTGCCTCTCTTTTCCACCACGCTCCACTGTTCATAGTTTTTAATTGGATTAGTAATGTGACGGTCCAAAGTGATTCCCATTTGCTACGGACCATGACAAGCTTGTCAACAGATCAGCAAGTTAAACTGTGGGATATCTTGAGGCAGGAAAGGAAGGAAGGACGGTACGATGCATGGACGCTGAGCCGTTTGAAGTTTACCGTTGATCCGTTTGGCTTCTAGTAGATCTTCTGTTTATCGGCATCGTTTGACTGCAATATTGTTGAAATGTAAGTACTTAAAATACACATAAGCGCGCTACTAAGGTTTTAGAGAATGAAGACGGGCCTAAGAGTGACGGAAGTGCAGTTGAGGCCAGGGGCTGAAATTTTATAGGAAGTAACTCAAATATATATAATTAATGTAAATAATAATGTGATATAATTATAACATATTGACATATTGTAAAAATCAACCATTAGCATCAACCATTAGTTTCAATTTATTCCTAGAAAACTTTATTTTTTTATTTATTAATTTTTTTACTCCGTGGTTAAAAAAATTGCAAATTGTGAGAGGTAGAATCAGTAAATTTTTTTACTTTTTTTAACATTTATTTATTATTATTATTACTTTTTTTTTATTCTGTAGCATTCCACCGAAGAATCTTTTTCTAGGAAATTTTTCATAACTTTGAAAACCTCAAATATTTTATACTACTGAATAGTGTTGTTGGTGTAAATCAAATCAAATTCGCAATGAACAAAACACATTTTTATTGCTGTGAACAAATGACGTCAATTATGTTCATTCTATAACGTTAATGCTAGTTTGTGCTGGCGTTATTTAATTTAGTTTTTCACAATCAGTAGCAAACTTGCACACAGGTTGTGCTTTAAAGCACATCACATGTTGGATATAAAACTGCTGTTTTGTCTTGACTTCACAAAACAGCAGTTTTGTTGTATGCTGCCAAAAATGACTACTAATACTACTACTCTGTGAAACTCCACTATAATACTGCCTGTGTAATACTATGATCGGGTTAGTGGTGATTCCGCTCTGGTTTGTGTTTGTTAGCGCTGCAGTATTAATAGAACTGTGAAAAACACTTGCTGCTTGATGTACTTGGACACGATCCAATGATATGCAGCATTGGAATTAGCATTTTGCTTTTCTGGCTTATTTTGCTCTGCCAGCACCCTTGCGCAGGGTTCGAACTGTCATGTACCTGTCTCTTTGATATCCCGTCTCACAATGAAGTGCGGGAGATAAGTGTGTGTTTGTGTTTTGTGTTGAATAATTTGTCTAGCGTGTTGTACGTTAGCGGAACGGGATTCTAAAGCCGCGCTTGTTCACGTATCTGTCATGACAGGGGATGACGTGTAACCGTATGTACGTTTGTTCGATGTGCGCGTAAAATAGCAACTTGCTTATGCTCTGAAATTTATTTTCCTTTTCATTGGTCTGTCAGAAGAGACTGAGCTTTCCATAAAATCACATTTGCAGCATTTATTGCAACACTGATGATAAACATAAAAAAAAAAAAAACGGTTTTTCAGAAGTGTAGCCTTTGTATTTCGTGTTGGCTTACAAAAAAACGAAATAAAATTTGACGTGTTAACTTAATTGATAAGTTATGAAAACACGACGCAATTACAATACATCCTGCAATATTTGAATGAATTCTCCTTTTGAACAAATCAAGCGAACCAATGATTCAGAAGCCCATTCATAAAAAGAGCCGTTACTTAATTCCTGAATGAATCAGCCGTTTGAATAAATTGAATGAATGAATGACTCAAAGACACCACCAGCTGTCAGTTTCAGTTTAATTTTGTTATTATTTTATAAATAAATACAGAAACTTGAAAGAGATGTTTTATCTTCTTTTATATTTAACAGTTTATGCCATTGTAGTTTAAACGTTTACATGTAATAAACAAAATATTTATTCCTAAAGCTATATTAATAATGTCTATTTGATACTTTCTCATTTAACACAATAATGGCTTTAAAAATATTTTGTGGGTATTTTCACAAGTTTAAATTGCAATTCATTTGATTAATTACTGCACTATGTAATCAATTAGATTAAACATTTTAATCGACTTGCCCTTAAAACCTCTGTATTTAAAGAAAAAATTCAATTCAATAACTCTAAGATTGATGGTGTGTCTAAAAGTTAATATATAATGAAAAAAAAATGAGTAAAAGAGTTTTTATTAGGGTTTTTAGAGTAAACGTTTTTTCATACAAATATTTTTTAAGTCAGTTGTTTCACAAATTAAAAAGCGGAAAAGAAAATACTATTTGAAAAAAATAATTGGATTTTTTTAAGTAAAGAATTTACTGTAAAAAAATTATTCAAGTATAATAAAAGGCTATATATATATATATATATAAAGGCTATATATTGTGGCAATGTATCATAAGAATTTTAGTTTTCAGTGCATAAGGGTGTTGTCATTGAGCCATAAGTAGCCTATATTGGGTGTCTCTGTGTCCTACTGTACACGTTTAAGCGAATGCAAATGTATCTGACGTCATATTAAACCCCTGCTGTGTGTTTTTCTGTGCAGTTCTCGGCCCGGTCGTCCTCCCAAGCGTTCTCTCGGCGTGGCGATGCAGGACAGCTCCCGCCTGCTTCCTCACAGCGTTCACGGGCTGCTCTCTCCCAGCCTGCTCTCCCCGACAGGTAAGACCCCCTTCTCTCGCTCACCCACCTGCAAGACCTAAAAATAGCAGCCTCACCTGTCAATGAGCGACAGACACCAGTGTGTAAAACCACATACATCAACATTTTGTCTCATTTATGCTTTCTTCTGTGGATTCTGTATTTTTTGATCTGTGTTGTCTGTCTTGTTTCCCATCTCTCTCTCTCTCTCTCTCTCTCATCTTCTCTCCTCCTCCCACTCTTCCACCTTCTGCAAATCAGCTCGTATTGATTTTCCCCCTCTGTCCTTCACTGGCCACCACTGCGTCTCAAACAGAGGTTAAACTATTGGATTTCTGTTGCCTCTTTGCTTTTTTCCTGCGCACGCATTTGCTTTCTCTCTTTCTCTCTCGTCATCCCTCTTTCATCTTTCCTTCCTTTGGAATCCAATCTGTTTCAGAGGAATTGTTTTATCGCTTTTAGACCAAATCCCAAACCACTGGGCATCACCTGCGTGTTTGTTTTCGTATTTTTTTATTCGCGACCAAACCGCATGCGCTCGGATACGTTAACGTCATGTCCGCTCTTCTCTCCTCTTCTTGCCTTTTAGCTTCAGTTCTCTAAATTGCTGATGGTAGTGGCAATTTAGCTCTCACAATGGCCAGCGCGTGTATCGATCTGCGCAGCGCGGAGTAGCCGGAGCAGTCCGTTAGCCGGCCCCGCTGATTGATTTTAGATGACTCTGTTGTTATTTCTGCCGGCCGCTCCGGGGGGGGAAGGAGCTCTTTAAAATGTGCCTCCACATTTCTCTCAATCCCTCTGCTCATCTCGCCATCCCCAACGCCAACAAATGTCTGACTTTGTGGGATGTGATGCGATTTGAGAGCAATGCGAGTTAAAAGGGACGCTGACATTATGGGCTTCATTCATGAAATGTGAATATGAATTTCTGTGTCAGTCGTCTGTAAAACCATTCTTGCGTAAAACCAAATTAATAAGTTTATATGATTTAAAATGGACTTTTGCAAAGGAGGATTTGCTGTCACATTTTTAATATTCATATTTCAGGTAGACTATACTGCTCATAAGTTTGCAGTCATGGCATTACTTTTTATTTGTAAATAATAATTCATTTTTTCAAGTGTTATGGTCACTACTCATGCATCATATGCTGGTTAGGTATGTTTTAAAGCATGGCTGCTGGTATGAGCTGGATTCAGCTGGTCCTTAGTTGGTCATGGGCTGGTTATAAGCAGGAACTAGTTGCTTAGAACTAGTATAGAACTAACACAGGACCAGCTTATACCAACTTATAACCAGCTTGTAACCAGATCAAGACTGTCATAAATCAACTCAGGACCAACTAAGCACCGGCTTAAACCAGCTCAAACCAGCAGCTGTGATTTAAACCATACTTTTTTTTTTTTTAACAGGGTAATGCTACATTTATTATATATATAAAAATAATAACTATATATATATATATATATATATATATATATATATATATATATATATATATATATAGTTATTTATTTATTAAATGCAATTTATTCTTGTGATGCAAAGCTGGATTCAGTGTCATCTGATCCTTCACAAATGATTTCTTACTGATATCTATGTTATGCTATGCTACTTGTTATTATTTTTTTGGTACATTATGAATGTCTGAAGTATTAGTTTAAATGCTGAAAATTCTACTAAATATTAAACAGAAAGAGTTTTAGAAATAGTAATAGTTTTGTAATATAATTAATAGTTTTAGTAATAGTATGTTTGATCAAATAAATGCAGCCTCGTTGCATAATAAATAAATAGTGTAGCTTTTAAATGCGTATTCTTTCCAGATGGTAGTTACTGGTATCGTTTGCCCTTTTATACATGTTAAATGAACTAAAGTGTTTACTTTGGACTCCATCCGGACGTGTTCCAAACCCCTCGGGTCTTTCTGCTGTAATTCCATGCATGAATCCATGCAGTGCTAAAAGAACTGCCATCCACATGTACGTCAGGAAGCCTCCGTCTATTCTCCATGACAGCAGTATCAACATATTGTGAAACCAGAGGAGCTGAACTTACTCTGAATGTTTATAGCGAATAATCACTTCTTTCCACATGCATTTCTTCAGTTACTTGCGTGTATTCTAGTAAGAATAGACAACGCACAATCAAGTGATGAAGTCAAGCTGCTTCAGTGCTTCAAACAATTCCTGTAAATCATCTGAGAACCTTTACATAACACTTTTGATATAACACCTAAAAAATATTAACTTGTCAATGGAGCACAGTTATCAAAGACGACTAAACTTGTGATCTTTCACAGCAAATGACTGGATTTGTGACTTTTTAATAAGGTAAAAATGAACGTAATTAGGTAATTAGTATTGGTTGTAATATTAATCTAGTATGAATTCTAATTACAGATGTCCTTATTATAGTCAGTAATTATACAAGTGTGTATTTATAATGAATTCATGATGTAATAAAATGAAATAACAGTTTTTATTTTATTTTTATTTTTAACAGTTTTTACCATATTCTACATCCATAATCTTACCCAATACATAAACCTTACAATTACATTACTATATATATATATATATATATATATATATATATATATATATATATATATATATATATATATATATATATATATATATATATATATATATATAAAGAGTTTTTTGCAAAACAAAAAAACAAAAACAGATAACTCTGTCTATATGAATTAATATTTTCATTAATATAAATTTTCATTGTGCAAACGGCATTTTTTAAAAAAATATTAAAACAAAAAAAAAAAAAAAACATGATAATGTTAAAATAATAATTTTAAACATTTAAACATAATTTTAAAAAGCTGAGTTATCTGTTTTTGCAAATAAATAAATATATATAAATACATATATACTTTTGATATATATATATATATATATATATATATATATATATATATATATATATATATATATATATATATATATATGTTCACTTTTATTTAAATTATTCTATTTTAATCTAAACCAAATAAACAGTTTTAATCTTTGGCAAAACATCTGTTCATCGCATTAGTTTTAGTAATACATTCGAGGCATCGAAACTATTGTCACATTCTAGCAGCATTACTAACACATCAACAGATTCTGATCAGACTTGTCATTTAATTATTAGCAGCAATTTGTGCTGTTATTTCCTGCTAACGCCATAATTAGGCAGAACAAAGTGGCGGCTCGGCTGATACGGCGCTCAGCGGAGGATATCAATGCTCACCCTCACCCTCAGAAAGAGAAAAAAAAAGCAGCCAGAGAAAAGCGTCTCTGGAGAAACGAAGTGTTTTTCAGCCCTCCGCTGTGTTTTCAGTCAGGACGGAGTGTCTGAATGCAGTAGGGGGGTGCTGGTAAACCAGGTGTTGTTGCGGGGTTTGTTTTTGCATTTGGTTTCCTGGATTGCTGTCGACAGAAACATTATAAGCCTGTGGCACTTGAGCGGAGAAGAGAGAGAAACCGAGAGCTGATATACAACTCTTGTGTACACGACGTTAGAATAACTTGTGTTGCTTGCGCTTTGGGCATGATACCTGAAACTGCTTGAGAAGAGGTATGCTATTACTTTTGAAAACTGATGGTGTCCCGTGGACAATAAAAAAAAAGTCGAGTGATCTAAGCCATAGGCCAGAAAATCAGTTTAAGAGACTTGTTGCTAGTTCAACACGAGTTAAGCTATGAGCTGTGGTATATCAATGCAATGTCTTGCGGCTATTTTATTGAAACTGAGAATATTGTTAACATTTACAGACTGGCTCTGATCACTTTCACTGTAAAATACATTTTTGGTGATCAATAATGGTGAAATATTTGGTAATACTTTAGTATAGGGACCAATTCGACCTGTCTTCCAACCAATACGCTGAATATATTTGCATATTAACGTTTTGTACTTGTTTGTGTAGCTTACTTTGTAGAGCGTTGCGTTATAAGATCATGGGTTCTCACTGTAAACTAGGAATTCTCACTGTTAACTAGTAATTCTCACTGTCGACTAGTTGCTTTTTAGCACTCCTATTATTAACATATTAGCTGTTTATTCATATTTATTTACTTTTAAAGCACATATTCTGCACTATCATATTCTACATTTTTAATCCCACCTAATGACGAAACTAAACTACTAGTGTCGTCGAACAATTCGATCACGATTAATTGTGTCCAAAATAAGTTTTTGTTTACAAAATATATGTGTGTGTACTGTGCATATATAAATACACACACATAGTATATATTTAGAAAATATTTACATGTACATATTTATATCAATATCATTTTTATATGAATATATTTAATAAATAAACAACATATTCTTCTGAAATATATACATGCATGTGTTTTTATATATACACATAATAAATTTACACAGTACATGCACACACACATATATAAATATGTATATGTATATACATTTTATTTTGGATTACTTCTATTATTTTTATATAACTTTTTTTTGGATGCGATTAAACATTTGATAGCACTACTAACTACTAATAAGAATGGAATTAGGAGTTTTTTTTTTTCAATTCTGCCCTTTTTTGATTGGATAAGCCAAACCCTAGCAACAACCTGGAAATCAAAACTACTTTTCATTTGAGGAAATGGAAAAAAAAAAAAAAAAAAGATCTAATAATCTTTTTGTATTTAACCGTAATGCAGGGTAATTTGACTTTCACAGACTTCCCAAATCACTGCCTGCTTGAGGTTCGAGTCTGGGCCCACCGCTGATAACGGATAACTGATGGGCGGCACTGATACAAAATGTCAGCGAAAGGACACTTGAACACTCTCTCAAACTCACACATTCCCACACACACACACGTCCCTGGCCTTCCGTCTCATACATACACACTTGTAGAAAGCGACTCTTACACAAACCTGTCTACAAACACACACACACACACACACACACACACTCTCTCTCTCTCTCTCTCTCTTCTCTGTGGGTGAAAACAATTGCAGGCCTAGCTGGTGACTTTGATGAATGACATGTCCCTTTGGGGAGCAGTTTCTCCATCTGTTTATCCCCCCTTCTGTTGCCCCCCTCCCTAAACTCACTCACACACATGTGCAGAAACACACAACGCACTCGGTGCAGGAGTATTTAAGACTGCCGCCGGCTCCGTCATGCACCTGTAAGCACTCTCGCACGCACAAGACATCTTCTTTCTCGAGCACCTAGAGCCTCGATGACGCGTGTCGTTTCTGTTCGTATTTTTGGGCTAGTCAAGGTGATTTTTTTGGGATCAGAATGGCGCGTCGCCTCGTGAAGCAGTCACCTGGACAGACTTAAGGTCAATGAGATTTTGCAGTTCGCAACCCGTTTAACTTCCGTAATGTGATATGCTATTATGTGTGAAAGAGAAAAAAGAGAACGTGATTTTATCAATACGGGAATTGGTTTAAAGCGTATTAGTACCTGAAATGTACATATTAGTACATAAAAGTGTACCTTTTAGAAAGGATACTCCTGGGACAGATTTTGTACCTTTTTTCCGAGAGTGTACTGCCATTCAAGTAACATACAGTAAACCAGTTGGGTTTTAGACTGTGACCTGTTCACTTATCTGATTTAGAGCTGGTAGCTGGTCACAGTTCGACTGGAGGGGTTAACTGTGTGTGTGTGTGTGTGTGTGTGTGTAGGAAAAGAGCTAGGATAAATAAAACATGGAGATCTGTTTAGTGACATATGGGCCAGTGCAGCCCGTCTCCTGCATCCTAATGAACGCTAAGCCTTTCAAACTGTGTGAGACGAAAGCTTTGTGCTGCCAGGAATATAGATATCAGCGAGAACCAGCGAGCGGTTACGTTCGTCTAAACCGGCGATTCGAACGAGCTCGTGCGTACGGCGACACCGAACTTTATTTTGCACTTTTGTTGGGTTTGTAAAACGTCGTAAGGAGTCATGTGTTAACACACACGTCTCGAAGCGGCACAGTCGTGCAGATTTAACATATGGCAGTCAATTGACAAGTCAGCTGAAAAAAAAAATCCACAGTTGAACACAAATTAAGCTCGTAATTTGCAAATTGTTTTTCGGTGTTAGAGAGAGAGAGAGAGAGAGAGAAAAAAAGAAAAAACTTCTCACAGTCTCAGTGTCATTAGCACGTCCCTGACTTTCTGACATCTTTTTTGATCTCTGATAAAGGTGACATCTGTACGGTCTTGGCAGAATACTTTTAACCCTTTTAATCCCGCGGGTTACATTTGAGACCAAAATGTAAAATGTGGCGCTGATAAGTGCATTTGAAAGTGCAGACTCTCTTGTCAATATCAAATTAAATAATGTCAGATTTGGTCTTTTTTGGAACAAAAATCTAAAAACGATCTATCTGTGACAAAAAACATAGAGACTTTACTAAACTACGCAAATTTTTACATAAATCTGACGCATAATTGATAATGAAAATAAGAAGCAGCAAAATAATTCAAGTAAATTCTAATCAAATGTGATGCAGCCTCTCTTTAAAAAAAGTAAATTAGAATTATTTAATTATCTGAATTATCTGTATTAAATGGACTATAAATATTACATGCAATTGGATTTAAATGTATTTTACTGTAAAATACTGCAATCAGATTTGCAGTATTTTACAGTAAAATTACATTTATAGCCAATTCAATGTAATATATTCTCGCTGTATATAGTGATTTAAATAGTTATTTAAATAGCTAGCCCAATGAACTTTTTTTTTGTAAAATTGTTCATTAAAAAATTATAGATTCTGTCGGAAGTATGATTATTTGTCATGGATTATTTTCATGCAATGATTTTTTTATTATTAAAATAAAATCATGTTGATTGTAGTTCTGTAAGTGTGGAACATAAATTAAAAATGAGTAATGTTCATTTGCATCACATTTACACTCTCCCTCCTTATAACTCCTTTCTGCATGGCCCTTGTATTAGTGACACACACACACACACACACACACACACACACACACACACACACACACACACACACACACTGATCTCCATCTACCCCCAGGTGCATAGGTGGGTGGCCTTCAATCCCTATTTAATGAAGGCTATGCTTTTTTTTTTTTTTTTTGGATCACAGAGTGATCTGCCTGTCTTCAAACACACTAGCTGGAGATGTCTCAATAGCTCTTCATTATTGCAGGCAGAGAAAAAACAAAAACACAAAGACATAATAATTACAAGAGCATGCACAGGCTCGGGGACGGAGAGAGTTAGAGCACAGGAGAAGATCTTCAAGTGTTTATTTCCACTGCTCTTCTGATAAAGACGAGGCTGGCCGCTCTCCGATGGCTTCCCAGTACTTCTGCGCTTCCTGCATTGATCTACTGAAGTGAACGGCCGGGAAAGAATAAGAGGGGGGTTTTTTTGTGTCTTTTAAACAGTTTTTCCTCACACATCTTCCAAAGACGTAGGAGGCTGAAATACATTACTTAGTATCAGACCAGAGGTGAGAAAATAAGCACCAGTACTGATCTTATCTTTTAGTCGTTCTTTGTCTCTGATAAAAATGACCGCGGTAAACTCCTGAAATAGAAATGATAAAAGTACAACTACAATAACCCACTTCCAAAAATGTAGAATTTGTAGTAAAGTGTTGAATTCAAAGTAATAAAGTAACCAGGTTGTTATCAGTGCTGTAAACGATTAATCGCGATTAATTGCATACAAAATAAAAGTAATTTTAAAATGTAAAAGTAAAAATAATTTTTACATTATGCATTAAAGTATGTGTACTGTGTGTATTTATGATGCATATATATATATATATATATATATATATATATATATATATATATATATATATATATATATATAAATAAATATGCCCATACAGTATATATTTTGAAAATATTTAATAGTAATATATAAACATAACATAATTTTCTAGTACATGTATTTGTATATACATAATAAATATGCAAAGCATACACTTATATATTCTGATAACGAAAACTTATTTTCAATGCGATTAATCGCGAGTAATCTTTTGAGAGCGTTAATTGTTATGAAAATCAATCATGAGTTTAACTCAAAAATCGTAGTGTACCTTATGTCTGTGGTAAAGTCATAATAAACACAACTAAAACATTTTCATGAGAATTATCTAGGTTTTACTACAGGACTAATTGTTGCATTTCCTGTAAAATCATCCATTATGAACGTTTTGTTACGATTATTATTCTAGCCGTTTTTCCGTAACGTCCACGGATCCCTAACCGTATGCAAAAATGCCGCAAATGATTTTAAGATGGTGTTCACACTTGGCATAAGTCAAACACTACGTTAGAATAATAGAACCGATTTAGATTTTTTTTATAAACGTACTACTGTGATATCAAAAATTACAGGATTACTATTTTGGCGCAAACTGTGGTTCAAGGGCGGATTAGCTATTAAACACATCAACGAACGTCTCCCGCTTCAAAGTTTTTGCGTACGCGGATGTCTTTATTGAAGAATTAATAGCTATTGAGACGTCCACCTACAGAACTCAAGCGATATGATACTCATCTGTCTGTTTGTCAGCCGCTGGCCTCCTTATCACTGCACCGCTCGGCAGCGTTAACTCTATAATTAGCCACTTAATTAGCAAAGGGGACTTGATTGACAGTTTGGAGCCAATGACTCACGTTCAGGACGAACGTCTAAGCGTATGTGTGTTGTTGGAGCGTGCTAGCGCCCCCGGCGACACATTAAGACCCACCTTAAGATCAATCCTACACCCGCATGCCAAAACCTCTTATGTTAGCACAAGTCAATCTGTGTGTGTCAGAGATTACAAAAGTGGGATTAGTTCTGGGGAATGATACACATTTGTTAATCCCAAAAAAATGATGCCGCCTTTTTGCCGCCTCGGAGTGACAAATTTCAGTCAAATGCAGAAGTGTGAAATATCGAACCTTGTTGCTACTGATGAAGTTATAAAGCCTTAACAATTGCGGTAACTACTGGTTATTTACCAGTTTTATCAATTCAAATGTACCGTATGTGTAGAAATTATTTACATTTTTGATTAATAAAAAATTGAATGCAGTAAAAGTGGTTACAGTTAATTAGTACATCAATTAGTACAAATTCATATTAATATTATTTAAAAAATATGAAATATTATTACAATTTAAAGAACAGTTTTCTATCTAAATATGTTTTTTCCATTTGATAAAAAGCTGTATTTTTGTGTCACATGATCCTTCAGAAATCATTCTAATATGCCAATTTACTTTTACATTTCCGATTATTATCGGTGTTGAAAACCTTTGCCGCTCATTATTTGTGCGGAAACACTACAATTATGTATTTTTCTTAACAAACTAATAATTTTTTTCATCGGTGTGTTCCAAAGTGATGCGAAAAGCCATTGATAAAGTAAAAAAAAATATTTCTATTACTTATAAATGCTGTTCTTTTAATGTTCTGCTTATCAAAGAATGTCATATTTTCCCCAAAATGACATTTAAATTTCCATTAATTGCGCAAGAATGTATTTTATTATAATTCAAGTGATACATGAGAAATTGCCCTCATACTTTTGCCGTCGTATTTGATTTAAACGTTTTAAATAGTCATTTTAAAATAGTTTCACAGCATTACAGCTTCTGATACTTGGTCGAGGCTTCTTTCAATCGTATGTGTGCGTGTCTATGTATATGTCATGTTGTTGTTATTATTATACTTTTCCTCAAGTGCTAATAAAGCGTTAATAAGCAGTAAGCAGAGAATTAAGCATCAAGAGGTTGTCCGAATAATCTGTCCACGTTAATTACCCATCAGGGCACCTGCAGCTAAATGAGCTTGTGCTTACCAGAAATAGTTACTGTTCTCCATGTGAAGGGCATCATCACACACACACACACACACACACACACACACACGCACGCACACGCACTGGACACCTAATACAGAATTTCAATATAAACACTCAAACAAAAAAGGGCCAAGAAAAAAAAAAAAACAACAAAGAGTCTCAGCATCCCACAGCGAGCTTTATTAATTTTGACAGTGCAGTATGTAAATGCCTATTTTAGTGCTTACGCTGCTAGTTAGCAGGTATCGGCCACGCTGACACTTCTTCCCCTTGAATAAAAAAGAAAAAAGAAAAAAAGAGAACGTCAATAGCACATCGATAAAGTCACGCTAATTTTTACACGCCGTCCTCGAGTTTGCCCTCATCTGCACATTTTTTTAAACTTAACATCAAAGTTCAACATCTGACGTCGTTAATCTGGTATTAAAATGAATAAAAGGGTGACCTTGTCCAAATTAATAAGTCAGTGGCGAAACACGCTTTCAACGTTCGGAAAGGTTAGACAAAGGTTAGCCTTCAAGTGCGGCACCAGCGCGCCGAGGGAGACAGAAGCTCACCGGTTTCTCTTCAGCTGGCTTTGACGATGGGAGCTCATCCTTTCTTGCTTTTGTGGCTTATAGACAAACATCTACGTAAGATGCATCTTTAGATGAAGCGGTAAAGGAGAGGTTGTCTTGTGTCTGGAGTTGCGATCGTTTGTTGACAGACAGCCTCTGCTCAAGTGCCCTTTGGTCACCCTCAAAACGAACCCTTTAGTGAAATACAGTCAGCACCAAGAACCTGTGTTTTCATCGTTAACTAAGATTAAAAACATTTTTTTCAATTAAAGCTGAAATATTACATTAATTAAAGCCCTGCACACGACATGCAAGGAAAAAAAAAGCAAAAACGCACACGCGATTTCTATTTCGTTTCTTCGATTTTCTCAATTTGTACGCTAAGTTTGCTAAAACAATAACAGTAAATCATGCACGCGATTTTTATTTTCCTGCATGTTATGTGCATGGCTCCGTAAAAATAAAATATAAATATCTGGTAAAAAACGAAAATTTGCCTTGGCAGCTAATTAAAAACATGTATTATTTAAAATGTAAAAAATGTATAAATCTAAACAGGCAAAATAAAATTAAAACTAATGCAAAATATGATCATTTTATTTAAATGTGTGGGACCTATTATTTATTTAATTTAGATGTAATTAATAAATTATTATAGAGGTACATGATATAAGTCGGTTGATTATTAATTAATAATAATAATAGTTTTGTTGTTGATGATGATAGTGATATACACTATTTTCTATGTTTTGTTTTTGTTTGTTTTTTTACAGATTTTCTACCTTTTATTTAAAAAAATATAATAAAATACCATCACATATATTAATATATTATAGACACACACACACTTATATGTTGGCATTTGTGGTTTATGAGGACTCTCCATAGACGTAATGGTTTTTATACAGTACAAACTGTATGTGCTATTGTCCTACACCTGCATTTTTAGATTCATTTAGTATGTTTTTGAATTTTGAGGACAGCGTCCTCATAAACCACCTTTATATTGTAATACCTCTGTCATACCCGTATCATTCAATTTGTGTCCAAATAACCCCCTATTGCCAACACACACACACACACACACACACACACACGTAAACTGATATTTCCTAAAAACATAACTACATTTACATCTAGCCATTTAGCAGACGCTTTTATGCCAAAAACAAACGTATAAACGGTGACAATAGAAGAAATCAGAAACGACAAAAGAGCAGTAATGTGCAAATGACAAGTGACTGCTGGCGAAAATACTAGTGTTGTAATATTTTTGTACAGGTTCGTGCCATAGAATAAGACGCACTTCCCGCCACGCTGTTCATGTCTGTGTATTTGAGAGAGAGAGAGAGAGAGAGTAAAGCAGCTCAACAGGTGCAGCGAGCTACATCCTTTCACCTTCCTACTTATCCCTCTTTCTGTCTCTCTGCTTTACTCTCCTTTACTCTGGCTTTCTCCGGCCACTGGAGTGGATCAGTCAAATTATCGAGTGGCAAAACTAATTCGGCACCCGGGGGCCGGCAGAGCTGCCACTTCCCATCAGCCCCTCCGCCAGTCAGCGCCCAACTGTTTTCATTTGGGTCCTCTTGTTTCATTTATTATGGCTATTGGAGCTAATCCTACGAGCAAACCCCCGGCCGGCCCGCCTGTCACTATTGTTTCGGCTCTTGGATGCACCTTGCCTTCAGTGGGAGGGCCGCTCCAGTACCAGCTCATGATGGAAGTGAGCTTTCTCAGATGGAGAGAGAAAGAGCGGGAAGGAGATCTCATCAATCATATTAAACTCATTTGGACAGGCTCGAAGCCCCCCACTTTCTCTTTCTGTATGTCACGCTTCTTGAAGATGGTTACAGTTGCTCTGTCGTTTCCTTATCTGTACTCGAGTCAAGCAGAAACCGAGAGGCAGAGAGAAATAAGCTTATTTTATGGTTCATTTATTAATTTTTATGCAACGTGTAGTATGCATCTGAGTTAAAAGTTCAAGCTAATTTAATATAAATTTAATCCCTTAAGTGATACACGCTGTAAATTATTATTCAATTTTATGAATACATATTATGTTTTATAAGAAAATAATTTTTCAGTACCTTTGTTTATTATTTGTGCAATTTAGCAGTTGGCACGTACTATAATAACATACTATATTTTTTTGTATTTGTAAAATATCTGCATAAAATGTATATTATTTAAATAAAGATATAAGCATAGCATACATTTGTGAAAAAAAGTAAAAAAATCTAGTCGTATTTGAATGCATTTAGTATATTTTAGTAAATGAATAATGAGCCTATGCTAGATTTTCCCCCAGTTTTAAAGTTTGTCATTTGCATATGATTATGAAATACACAATTTAAATACACACGTTTTGCAATGCATGCATACACACATAACGCACAATAGTGTCTTCCAGAGACAGAAAAATCCCCGAAACAGAAGTTTGCTATGCATCATTGTTTTTTTAATCTAAACCTCGCACTTGTATTGCAGGAAGTTATTGATTATAATCAGTACAGTTTCTCATTCATTGCCATGAACCACAATAGATGCGCGACAAAACGGCAAACACATCAAAACAACATTCAGAGTTCAACCATAATCTTAAAGTAATTCCCTTTACTAATACATATTTATATAAAACGCATAGTTTTCTTGATTAGGCCTCACAAAGTCTGGACCACAGAGAGAGAGAGAGAGAGAGAGAGAGAGAGAGTGATTGACTCTACTTCACCACAGGGCAACAGTTAAAAAGAGGTTAAGGGTTTTGTCGAACACTCAACACATGCTACTCAAGCTAAATCGTTGTTTGTTCGAGCCTGGACTCTCTGGGTTTGCTGTCTTGCGGGAAAATAAACGCTCGGGGGTCTGAAGAGAGAATTGGGTGGTCTGTCTTTAATGGCCCAGCTTCAGTCTTCCTTTGAAATGTGAGGGAGGTCATACCCATGCGCCTCCGCAATTAACCATGTTAACGAGGCTAAGCCATTAGCGCTAGCACCAAATTTGGGACGTTAAGCGAATAAGCATTTCACTGTTGTAAAGACATAGGTGTCGCGCATTTATTTGCTTATTCTGCACTATATTAGCCTAAAAGTGAGCTCGTGCAAAATCTGCTTTCAAAGCTTTTTTTACGTTTGACGTAACATGTGTTTAGCATAACGAATGAGGGTAAAAGTTTCTAACCAAGAAAACTGTGAAGATAACAATACAGATGCGGTTCTGATTTTCTCAATATTAAGGAATAGCAGAGTCCACGCCGGAGTTGTAACGATTAAGGCACAGGAAACCACTATATGGTTGGAAAACACTTTTTTTTTTTCCAGCCGATGAGCGATACAAACGTTTACATCCAATCAGAACCCGTCCTGAGAATTTAAAGCGACAGATGAAAGTGAGCTGAGCACAGATATTGTTTAGTGTATTTTAGCAAATGAATGACTTCTAAAATGTAGATATAGATATTGTTCACTGGTGTGGGTGCTGATACCGATATCTCTATAGTTATTTTTATAGTTATCGTTCTTGGTCTGAATGAGGCTTACTTGCTTTTTGATAACACTTTAGAATATGTTACACTTATTGACTATTAACTATTTCATACATTTTTAATTTGCTTCTTATTAACAGTTACTAAGGTAGCGGTTAAGTTCAGGTGTTGGGTAGAATAAGGTAAACACATTAATTTGTGCTTAATGACTACTAATAAATGGAAACATTGTAGTCATGCGCATACTGATAATCATTTAGAGACCCTAAAAGAAAGTGTTATAAAAGTAAACTGACAGAAAACACCCTATCAAACAGAAGCGTGCTAAAAACCACTTCAGAAAATGTAGTTCACTACTATAGCCGCGCAGCCATTTAATACAACTTCAACCTCAAATTTCCACTTAAACGCAATTGGTTCTGCAAATGCAGCAACACCTTATTTTGTTTTTTCTCTCTTTTGCTTTGTTTGACGCCTGCAGCTGCAACTTAGCTAATCTAGATCAACAGCAGTTAGAAGCGCGCACACACACACACACACACACATGCATACTGTACACAAACACTCATATCGGGGAAAAGAAAGACACGGTAAAATCGCGGCGGGTCTGAAGATGTTTGCGAGGATGTTTTCAGGTACGATGCCCGAGGGTTTACAGCAGCTCAGTTTCACACTAATCAACACAATCCCTTCCTTCTACACACTGTTTGTGCTGCGCACGCATCAAGAAGTAAATATTCAGAGAATGAAAGTAATAAATGAATTTATCTGGTTTTATGAACCAATAACCCTAACTATAGTTTACATTACCACACCTCCAGACCGCACTAAACCAGATTGTTTGAACGGGAGCAGGAAGGTTGATGCGAACTTTGATCGCCATTATTAATATTAATATGAGCTGAAGCGCTGTTTCTGAGAAACCGTCTGGGCAGTCAGTTGTGAAAGGTGGACCTTGATATTATTTTTGTTTTGTGAGTTTTATTGTATCCTTATCAAATGTTCTGCACAGATCACATAACCACGGTCAATAAAACCTGCAGTCACAAACTTTGACTGTCATAATTCATATTTTACTTTGACTTCAACTTTTTCGACTTATTAACTTGTTGTTATTATTATATTTTTCATGCTAGTTAAATTGATATTTCATTCAAAAATGAAAATTCTGTCATTATCTGTTCGGCGCGTTCACGAAAGAGAATATTTTGCATAAAGCCCAAGCCGCTCTTTTCTACATAACAAAAGCACGTTTTAATTTTTTTTAACGATTTGTATTTTTGTTATTTTTGTTATATATAATGTTATTGCCTGTTTAGATTTATTTATTTTGTTCAATTAGAATTTTTATGTATTATAATTAAATAATTTGAATAATTCAACTGAATAATTTTAATGTTTATTTTATTTATTTTAGTTAATTACCAAGGCAGCATTTCTAATTAGTTCATTTGTTTTTCATGTAATATTTATCATTTATTTTATTGTAAAAATTACAATAATACTTAACGATAACACAACCAATGCCATTTTTGGCAAATATATTTCGTGCATTAATTAAAAATTTTGGATTGTTCCAAACACAGAGCAATCGTTTGACCTGCAGCGAAGTACACAGGCTCGCACGGACTACTTTGAAGGTGCTTTTGTGCTCGACGGTCCAAATTCCCATTTTAGGTTTTTTTTTTTAGCCGGAAAAGAGCAGCTTGGACCCTGTGCAAAATATCTCTTTTTATGTCCCACGTAGGAAAGAAAGGCATACTGATGGAATGATGTGAGAGTAAGAATTCCTGTTCACGGACGTTTCAGACTATTAAAATCCATATTCTCAGAATGCTTTGGGCTGTTTTGGACAGAGGGGATGGATGATAGTAAGAAAGGAGTAAAGACCGAAATAGCGGAGCATGTGAGCCAAAGACACAGCGAGAGAGAGTAAGAGGAGGTAGGAAAAGTGCTCTCCACTCACTTTCTGCCCAGTGAGCAGTGCCTTGTTACTCTTTGAACACTTGGCCCATTTATTTCTGCTAAGTCGTGAGATTCTGAGTCGGCCAGTGAAGACTCTAGTGGCTCTTTCCATGAAACATTAACGAGTTCCTGGGGTTAAAGGGATGCCTCGAAATCACTGCTGATTGCAGCTTGTGTGTATACGAGTGTGTGACGGCATGCATGCGTGTGTATGCCAACGTTACGGGCAGAAATGAATGTGCGGCATTGATCGAAAAACAGAAAGGGGTGTGATAAATACAGATAGACCCAGACGAAGCATCGGGTTATGAGATGTTTTAGCATCCCGGACATCGTGCACACACACACACACACACACACACACACACACATTTCTCTCCATAGGCAGTCTGACTGCAGGACACGGGGTTATTAATCTACGCTGCCTCTGCCACCCACCACCCCGCTCTCCTCCAGGGCGACTGTTGATGACACGTGCGGATCATGACGCCCACGAGCCAATCACGGATCTCATCCTCGATGCTTCACAATCCTGCTGCAGTCGGCACTGCCCACTCTACACACTCCACACACACTCCACAGTCACACGTGTTTCTTCTCTAGAGTCCATAAAACAAGCCAACGGAAAGATTTCGTATCTCTTAACAAACAGAAAGCCCGCAGATGAAGGTATTGGAAAAAACAATCGAAGCTGTAGTTTATGTACAACGTGCTGGTGTGTGTTCGTGCCAGTTTGTTTTTTTAGGTGTGTGTTTATTGTAAAGAAAATAAACGAACGATTAATTCATTGCATTCTAAAATTAATGCTCACATTTACATAATATGTGCGTGTGCTGTGTGCATTTATTATGTATGTATAAATACACACACATAAATGTATATATTAAGAAATAATAAAAATGTAGATCTATGCGTAAAATATAAAAATGTTCATATAGTATAAATTATATACAAGTATAAATGTATAGATATGCAAATATTGTTGCATTTATATAACAGTTCTTTCTGGTCCTCGAATCTGATTGGCTGATAAGAATGCGATATTAGAGTCCCAAGGAACTCCAACAGCCATTTTTTTGTGTTTTTATATACATAATAAATATACAAAGTACTCGCACATGTAGTATGTAAACAAACTTTTATAATGATATAATCGTTTGGCAGCCATAATAAGTTGATAAGAAGTCTCAGTAAATTATCATTATAAAAATAATAAAGATACCATTTATAGTATTTTAAAATACATTTCATATTTTGATAGCTTTCGCATGTCAGCTCAAATGAACTTTACTAAGTCAACTGAAAAAAGTGTGTTAATAATTAACAATAATACTACTATAAATATATTTCAGAATCTAAAGATCTAACGCCATTTTCTGTCAATGTATTTTGCAACGCTTTTAGCAAATAACCAGCTGAATTTTGGATTGTTCTTACTTCCAAAGACTTGCAAACCAAATAAAAAAATTTCTCCAAATGCATTGGTTATGCCTGCAGTCTCATGCTTAGAATAAAGAAAAACGTCTCACGAAATTATTATCATTATCATACGTTTTTAAACACAACATTTTGGGGTTTATGTAAAAAAAACTAAATTAAATATATATCATATTTTATATATTTTATGTATATTTTTTCGAACTCAACAGTCAACAGGTTATTAATAAATAATTACTATTACTATAACTACTGTTTACATTTATTTTGCAGTTTAGCACATTTCATAAAAAAAACTGAAAAAAATGTATAAATTAAAATATCTTTGGAAAATATTTTTTTATCATTATAAAGCACTCACGCTGACTTCAGATGACCATAAAACATCACCTCTAGTTCACTGATGGAGTAAATTTTGTGTCCGTAACTTTTATGCAAATGAGAGACACCGCTGGAAACTAGATGTGGACCTTGCACAAATAATAAAAACAAATAAATAAATAAAGAAGCGATTACTACAGCAGGGAGTTAATTAACGGCTTATTTCTGTTTGATAGGAGAATAATGCGCCGTAATTTTACCTTGATGCAATATAAAACTGCAAGCTGCCACTGCTGCACTGGATAATTAACACCTGTGTCTAGTGGCCACTAGGACCTCAGCACCTATTAATGCCAAAAAAAACACAATACTACAATTAAAGGCACTGCTCTTAGACATTAAACTAGGTTGGTATATAGCGGGTGGTAAATTGGTCCGCTTTTACCTTTAATTGCCTCAGAAATTACGAGGAGGGATTATATTAATGTTTTTTAACGTAATGTAGAGGAAATGAGGAGTGCTGAGGGATAATGTTATGGCCCAATTTGTCTGTTTTGTCGGCATTTTTATGTCGAAAGAGGGAAAAAAAAGCCTCTGAGTCTTGGACGGTATCCCTCTGAGCATCCAGAGGTCAAATTAACATGTAAAACACATCGTCATATTATGTCTCCGTAATGTCTGTGGAGTTTTGCAGATACCCGCAAAGACTAAATTAGACATCTCTCTCCTGTATTTCATGTCACATCAGAAGCCGCGTAGCTGTTTGCATTAGAAGCATTAGAAGGGCATCTCAGCTCAGAGCAAATCCGGCAATCCTGGGTGGTTTTGGTGGATTTTTGGTTTTTATGACTTGGTTTTTATGCTTAATGTTATCCACAACCACTTGAAATATAAGAAGGCTTCATTTTGAACCTTGAAAAGTTTATATCTTTATATCTATCTATCTAAAAAAAAAAAAAAAAAAAAATATATATATATATATATATATATATATATATATATATATATATATATATATATAGTTTATAGAGGATATATATATATATATATATATATATATATATATATATATATATATATATATATATTTCCCCCATAAACTGAATATATATATATATATATATATATATATATATATATATATATATATATATATATATATATATATATATAAGTTTTTTTGGGAAGAAATAAATAAATAAAAATTCATTCAAAACTGTTAGAATGTGAAATAATATTACAATAAAAATAACTCTTTTCTATTTAAATGTTTTTACATATCTCAATATTACTTTTAATAATTTAACTTTTCTGCATAAAAGTATATATATATATATATTAACCCCAAAAGTATATAAAGTGTATATAGATATAAAATCATCTGCCTGAATTCATAGCTTATATTTGAATAAACGTTTTTAAAAGTAATCTTCCTGGTCTCTGTTTTAATAATGTTTCAAACGAATTGATTTCCTAAGAAAAAAAGTGATGTTTTAAAGTTGTTCTCCCAATTTATAATTGCTGTAGTTTGAGAGTATTTACAGCTGATTTATCTTTGTGTTGATTGTAGACAGCCTCAAGCGTCATCTGTCTGTTCCATGGTGTTACATTAAATCTTTTTTTCTGTTCTTCCTTTCTTTTGTCCGCCCCACTCCTCTGCCCGTCCTCTGGGTACGGCCGTCAATGCCCTCATTCCCACGCTGCGTGTGTGTGAGTGTGTGTGTGTGTGTGTGTGTGTGTGTGTATCATCTTTTCTCTGCTCCAATAATGGCAGAACTCCACATCAGCATCTGCCTTCATTAAAAGTAATTACAGAGTCTTGCTCATATCGGTCTCGCTCACAGAAAGAGCGTTTCGGCCCACATGAGCTGACTCAGGGATCAGGGAGACCCCTCGACCCCAGGCAGTCGTGTTCACCGGTCAATAAATAAGAACTAGCACACGTTGTAAAGCTTAAAATAACTTGTTTGTTGCCTTTCGTGTCATGCCTTGTTAAGACAGAGCGCGAAGAACGCCTCCGACTGCTTCAGCGAATGAGGGAGACCAGTTTAAACCTATAAATCAGTGGCTTTGTTCATTTGAAGAATTTCCTCAGGGGTCGTTTATTTCACACAAATAGAAACGGAACATTTTTAGATGCACCTTCCGTCACTTTCAATTCCAGATTATCAGTCTGGTAAGAGTTAGTTTGTACAAATGAAATGGCTTTAAACCGACTTGTCAGTTATTTAGATTCATCTGAGCCATGTGTTGCGTTCCCATTGGCGGAAAACTCCAGATTTAAATGAATAGTCAAGAAAGTGATTAATATTTAGTCATTTTAACAAACAGATTCCCAAAGCCTTGTTTTAATTTGAGTCATTTGTATCTATGTATGAATGCCATTTCGGTCACAATGGCAGACAGAATAATAGAATAAATAAAAAAAAAAAAAAAAATATATATATATATATATATATATATATATATATATATATATATATATTTTTTTTTTTTTTTTATTATTATTAATTTATTAAATTTTTTATGCACCTTATAAAACATTCATATCCAGGCCATTCTTCTATTCAGACTCGATTAGTTTCTCCAAATCAAAGTCTTTCCTTTGAAATGACTCTAAACTGATTTTATCAATAGTTTAGGTTCATTCGAGCCATTTGTATCAAACAAAAACAGCCCCACTTTGGGAGGAAACTCTGGTTGGTTGAAACTAACACACAACCTAGATTTAGTTGTATCAGTCCTCCAGTGGGTTTCACACAAACAGTGGGGTCATGAGGCGGAAATCTCAGCATTCATTTGGGCTTTTATTTACAACTTCCATCGCGCCCCATTTCTCTCTCTCTTTCTCACCGCGGCGCGCTGAAAAGCACCAGAGTCCGGTTTCGCCCGCCAGCCATATGCCTTTGTCAGGCGTTCATCTCATCCCTTGTTCCGCCGTTCGGAAATTCCAAAGGTGAATTAAATACAGTATGCCGCCCCCATCTCCCTCTGCCCTCCCTTCTTCTACCTTTTTGTCCTTTCTCGGTTTACTGTTCGACGTGAAATCGGACAGTAATATTTACTCTTCAGTGAATCAAAGGAGATGCTCTGCCTGTTTTTTTTCCCCCCGTCTTGCGCACAAATCTGATACTTTTTCCCCGAGATGCTCTGTCAAAGCAAAGAAAAGGCACTGTTCCTTTCTCTCTCTCTCTCTCTCTTTTTTTTACCCTCGTTTCGTCTGAAAAGGAGAAATGCAAAATGCAATAATGCGTCCGGTTGCATGAAACGGAGGGAGTGCTTGACTGACCCTTTTTGTGGGAAAACATGATCTCTCTGGGCTTGTTCTCACAGGCAATCTGTGCTGTGTGTTGTTTCTCTCTCTTCCTGCTTCATTTCTCTATTCCCTTTTGTATGTTCGTGGACATGCAATCACAGAAGCCCTTGGTATGTGAGGATCTTTGTAAGTAGAAACGGGATGAGAGCATGTTTGCTTGGGGAAGTAAGTATTGGAATAAATATTTGTTGGGAAGCCTGGTGACTCTTTCGATGGAAACTCAACAGCTGAGGGTCTGAGATATACTCTCAGTATGCACGTGTTTGTATTTTTTATATACATAACAAATGTAAACATATACTCTCATATTTATTACGCACACAAAAACTTTTATTTTGAATGCGATTAATTGTTTGACAGCGCTAATTCTTTTATCATCCAGTAATAAAACATGTGCATTAAGTGTGTTTTAGTTAATAATCACGGCGCGCTTTCTAAATCCATTTAGCCTTTGATTGAACTACAAACAAGGGGCATGGTTGTGTCCAGCGTTTGCTGACCTGTGACAGAATTCAAGGCCGCAATCTCAGGTGCGAGCGCCTCCACGACTTTCGCCCGAGTCTTTAACGTTTCATTACGGCGGTAAAGACAGACAAAGTTAAACGCAGTGAAACGGAGAGCCTCTCAACGCTGAAAAGAATCCATTGATGTAACGCTCGCTGACTCTGAGATCAAAAGAAACTCCTCTGGATCAATTTTTCCTTCGCTTCGGAATCTACCTTTTCTCATACCACTCTTTAATTAAATGGGACATTGTTGTCTAGGTATGAAAAAGAGCCGATTCAAGCACGTCATAGCGGAGGAATCCAGACTGGCCCGTACCTGACCCCCCTCAAGACTACAGAAGCCCCCGTCTGTCCGTCTCACCTCCTCACTTCCAAAGCAGGTGAACCATTAGCGACCGAGATGGACCTGTCAGATCTGGAGAACGAGGGAGTATGGGCCGAGGAAAGCAGGATAGATGTGTTCTCCTCTCCTCGGGACGTGCCCGAGCGCCCTCCATTCATGCGGCGGGGTGATACCTTGAGTGTTCAAAGCGGGAGTCTGAGGCAGAGAGACTTGTAGATCTGAAGGGCCATATGAAAGGCAAACAATAAGCAATCTGTTTGTCCACCCCTGCAAAACGGCACTCGCCTTTCATCCGCCGGCTCCCATTTCCGCGGGTCGCGACTTTCCTCAAACATCAATTACTGTTACGTACGCCGTTTGATCTCGGGGCTTCTCCTTGACATAGTATCGGGCGACGGGAGGGGGCTTATAGTGTGTGTGTGCTGAGACAATGCACCAATTGTGAGGGCTTTTTTCCTTTATTTTTCTACGCTTTGTATTCTGTATAAACGATCCTGTTTAGTTTGCGCAGTTTATTTGGACCTCACAGGAAATGATCTGATGCTTCTCCACCACTTCGACGCTCCCACATTTTCCAGAAACAAAACTCAGAAGGACCCTTGCACAAAATCTTTATCCGTCTGTCGACATTACAGCAGTACCGTATTTAAAGATGTTAAGAACATTCAGTATATTTCATTTAGTTGCCGATAATCATATAATTGTGAATTATATGTGAATATGGGATATTATATGTATCCCTTTTGTGTGTGTGTGTGTGTGTGTGTGTGTGTGTGTGTGTGTGTTTGTATCAGTGCTGGGCAATGATATATGTGTATACTGTGTTTATGTATGTGTACTTGTGTGTGTGTGTGTGTGTGTGTGTGTGTATATATATATGTGTGTGTGTGTATTCATCGAATTAGTTTCATATATAAAATAAAAAATATATATTTTTTCATAAATATGCATGTTTTTGTCTTTATACATAATAAATATATGCAAACACATATATGTACACATTAAAAATTAATCTTTGCCCAGGACTAATATATACTATTATATGATTAATTTAATTATTACAATTTTTATATGTTTAAATTAGAAATAATAAAAGTTATAATAATGAGTGAATGTTATTGCTTTTATAAATTTGTATTAAGTATACAAACACACATATATAAAATATATAAGTACGTATAAAAATATTAATTTTTATAAAGTGTGTATATATATGTTTGTGTGTGCATGTGTGAAAGTGTGTTATATATATATATATATATATATATATATATATATATATATATATATATATATATATATATATATATATAATTATAAATATAAATACATTTTTTAATAATGTTATTGAACAATAATTGCCTATATTTTGTTTGTAGTTCTAATACTCAGATGCTTATCTTTTTCTTCATTTATCTCTTCCCCCACTCCAGTCCAGCATATCCACAACTTGTATTTTTCTAAGTATGAATAATTTGCTAGTTTATTTGGCTTGCCGTCTGTAGCAGAAAGCAAAAGCAGTTGTGTCGTTGTTAATTTTCAGCCGCGAGCTCTCAACGGGGGAACGCACGGCCCTCTGGGAGCAGAAGTGCCCCGTGCTTCCAAATCCACACAGAGCGTATGAAAGTGAGGATAAAGGAATTTTCTTCGGCCTTCTTTTCTGAGCTAGTTCACGTATTCCGTTGGAGGCTACATTTTTAATGAATTAGATCAAGGTGACATCCATTGTCTGAACCTGGGGAAAAAGACACAGGACGTGGGCCATCACTTCCTCCCAACCTGATTTGTGGGGAAATTTCGAGAGCGGAGTGCGAGAAGGCAGCACATCGTCACTTAATGAATTACTTAATGTGTCCCTCCGTTGTTTAATTGAATTAATTAGGGGCCTAATTGGACTGAGTGATGATGGCTTCCAGGGCTGAGGAGCCCTTGATGAGAGGAGGGTTGAGTTCGGGAAGTGTGTGTGAGACAGTGAGTAACACTGGGAAATCCTCGTGGGACACACACACGCACACACACACACTAGCACACGACCACGAGCAGAAGGCCTTCTGGGAGTAGATCCCTCCCTCTTCTTCCAGAGGGCCACATTCTGCCTGTGGGCGGCAGTCACGACCAGTACTGATTAGGGACCGTCAAAACTATGGATTTTCGATATCGGTGACTTTTATTGTGCTTTATCCACACACTGAGGTAGTAAGTGATGAAGTCGCATCAGACAGCTTCCCTTTGACGAGATCTGTTCACATGAGACTCATGTTAACACCAGGTGATTTCTCAGGTGTTTACTTGAGATCAGATCTCCTGAGACGGATGTTATACCAGGTGTGTTACCAGGTACACTTACCCCTCTCTCTGTCTCTGTGTGTGTGTGTGTGTGTGTGTGTGTGTGTGTGTGCGCGCAGGTCTGACAGCAGCAGCCATGGCTGAAGCTATGAAGCTCCAGAAAATGAAACTGATGGCCATGAACAGCATTCACGGAGCAGGAAGCCAGAACGGTACCGAGTCAGAGAACGAGGAGCTGAACTCCAGTGCAGGTCAGAGTCACACGCATACACAGATCCTTCAAAAGTGCGCTGAATCATTCTGGATTTTCCTGAGCGAAAACACTTTTTTTGAACTTCTTTCAAAAGGTTATTAATCATGTGAAAGCTTTTTATTATAAACACTACAGCTAAAAATCTTGGGGTCAGTACGATTTTGTTTTGTACGATTTTCAGTGAAATGATTATAAAATAAATGCTGTCCTCTTGAACATCTCTTTATCGAAGACTGCTAAAAAAATTATAATAAACAAAATTTCTTAAGCAGTAAATCTGCAAAACATGTAACACAAATTCATTTTAAAATTCACTAAAACACAAAAAACAAACAAATTAATATATATATATATATATATATATATATATATATATATATATATATATATATATATATATATATATATATATATAAAACTTATATACACTAAATAAATTAATGAAAGAAGTATAACAGGGTATTTTTACAACAAACATAACACCAAACTTGAAAATTGTACATATACAGTGGTAGCAAAAATAAAATACACAAAAAACAATATATTAGTCAAAATGTCTACATTTAATTTATTTAAATATATATATATATATATATATTAATATATATATATATATATAATTGATAATAATACAAAATTATTTAATCATTTGACAATGGCGCTTTTGAAAAATGTAATAAGGAAATTTTTATAAGGAATTTTATAAGAAATTTAATAAGTATTTCTTTTTTTCAAAAAAGTACTGATGAAATTGGTAACAACGAGGATTGTTTATAAAATGTTTTTTTTTATTATTCCAATAAACGCATTACAATTTCTCATTCCCCATTAACATGCTAGTTAATATAAATCAAGCAAACCTTTAATATGAGTTTTAAAAGATACCTGTAATGCGGGATTGACTTTTTAAAGCATATCTGTGCAGTTCACTGTTGAAGTTTGTAGATTTGTTTTGTGTTTGAGTTTATTGCACCTGCCACAGTTCAGTAGAATCACTTCTGAGCTCCTCACCTAGTAATCAAACACATCAAATCCACATCTCTGATGCGCAGAGATACACAGCCATTAGTTTTGACCAGTTTATGACTCACTGGCTTTGAATCACTTACCAGTGCAGGCTATAGATATTCACAATATGAAAATAAAGAGCACTGTTAGGAAGCGTTCAACAATCTAATCACCTCAACACACACACACACACACACACAGGCACGTGACCTGAGGTAATGGGTTCTTGCCCACGCAGCTCTCTCTTTTCTGCTGAGCTTTATTGAGGCTAATGACGTCTTTAATGTTCCCCACCTGACTGTGCATTTAGATTGTGATGTTACCATCACTGCACACACACACACACACAAAGTAAAATGTCATTCTTTATTATCACAGTCAACAACTGCGAGCACAGACACAAATGCCATCCGTTGTTATTGCCAAGACCAATAACGCTTACATACTCGAACAACACGCACATACGTGAACGGAAACACAGCGCGTGTGTGTGAATATGTAGAGGGGGCATTAATACCAGAGGTTCACTCCTCATATCAGTTCGCAAAGGTTTTATTATTGCAGTCAAATGCGTTTAGAGATAAAGGGGGAAAAAAAAGGAGGGAAAAAATAAAAGACATATACACCACTATTTTTTTGAGTTTTAGAAAGTCTCTTCTGCTCACCTGCATTCTACATTTATTTGACAAAAAAACATTAATATTGTAAAATATTATTATAAATTTAAATAACTGTTTTCCATTTTAATATTTTTTGTTGTTTAAAAGGTTTAAGCACACAAGCCTTCAGAAATCATTTGAATTTTCACAAAAATGAAAACAATAGCACCAACTCAGGATTTCTGAATTATCATATAAAACGGAATACATTTTAAAATATAATGTTATTTTATTATTATATGTTATAAAATTGTTTAAATTGTAATGATATTTAGCAATATTAGCGATTTCACGATATGTCTTGATCAAATAAATGCAGTTGTATTATTCTAAACCTTTACTCATTAATGTAAGTGTACATAGTGTATATAGTTATATAAATATATATATATATATATATATATATATATATATATATATATATATATATATATATATATTTTTTTTTTTTTTTTTTTTTTTTTATTATTTATTTATTTTTTTTAATTAGTTCATTTCAAATTTTGCACTTGAATAAATAAATAAATTAAAAACATTATAATATATAATAATCACTAATGTGAGGGAAAAAAAGTATTATTATATTATGTTTATAGCTAGTTGTAGTGGTTAATATGGGCTGGTTAAGTTTTCAGCAGGATGACATGATAAGTTTAGGTAATGTGTAATGGTCCTTTATGTAACTGACCAGTGGCATCTCATTCAGACCAGCAAACGACCAACTAAATTAATTTATGACAGGTATATTCGTCGGCTGTTTGGAGAATCGTAATGTAGTTTTTGTGTTAGTTTTAGTGCTATTTGCTCTGTTAAAGATGTGGTTCGTCCTATTGGAATGAATGACTGAACTGTCAGTTCATAACAAGCTTCACCGAAACTGTAGATCAGCACTTGAGACTGTGAATACAAATCACCTTTGAATTCAGTCCATGCATGCGGTGTGCAGTGACAGAAAGATGATGGCGAGAGAATAGAGAGCAGGAGAGAGGAGGAAGAGCCAGTGCCAGGGGTGGAGAGAAGACGTCTGTCTCACACTCAATCACACATCCTCTAATGTACTCTGGCTGCCGATAGAGCTAATGTTGATGATGAGAGAGATAGAGATGGAGAGAACTGCATCAATGGAAATTGAGAATCACACAGAGTCAAATTTCACTCCTGTTTGCGGATGTCAGCGTGCTGAGTGAACAACAGTCCCGGGCCGTGAAACACAGTAAGCACAGACCCAGCACTATAGGCGTTTGTTTGTGTGGTGTCAGATCTGATAAGCCTAGATCAACTCTTTCCGATGTGTTTTTTTAGAGGGGGTGGCGTTACAAATCAGGGTGAGTTGCAACCAGTTTTCTTCCGTAGTGCCACATGTTTAACAGCAAATCAGAATAAAATAAAAAAAGAAATACGTACATGAATAAAAAAAAAAGTCGCATTTGTGCTTGTGGTCCTTTGACAGCTAGATGTGTATGTGACCACCTAACCCGATGTTTTATTTGATATATATATATATTTGAATCAAAATGCGCATAAGAATTACCAATATTTTTTGCACTAAAATGTTATTCTTAAATAATGATTTCTGTAAAATTGGTAGTTAAGGAAAATTATGTCAGGAACTGTTTAATCATACCATTAATTAGCCTCAGATTATTGGCTTTGTGTGGATATATTCGTTTTTTTCATTCATTATTCATTCATTTGCGGTTAACGGTTAACGGTTGTTTTGCGAATAATTCGAAAGTTCAGCACTCAATGTAAAATGTGACAACGAAATATTGGAGATAAAAAAGATGTCTGTCTGATTGGGCAAAATATTTATAGATATCTTTTTGGCCCATTTTCCAAAAGGACCCGCTAATGATTAGCTACAAACGATTGGCTATTTTCTGGTATCTGTTTTTATTATCATCATCAGCTTCATTTTCAGTATTCAGTAATGCACGTACCAAGACTGCGCAAAATTATTACCCAGATTTACTCAGGATGCACTGAATATGTAAAAAAATCCCAGAAATAATTTCAACAGGAACAGAATATGGAAGGCTGTAAGTTTTAAACTTCTCGTTGTCGCTCAAGAGATTCTCGCTGCAATCTGAGAACCTGTTTTGTGATGTGTTTTTCTCCTTTATTTGAATAATACAGTATGGATAGGAAACGAAATTGGAGAAAGAGTGGAGGAGGAACAGGAAAGGACCATGAAGCCAGGACATTTATTCCGTCAAACTTTATAAAGTCTTATAAATGTGTTCTCCAAGCTCATGCAACTAAAAGCTGCAAAATTTCAACACGAGGTCTTTAATGAACAAATAAAAAGTGCGCAGATGCAGATTCCGAGCGCCACTGCTTATTGTTATTTTTAATTGGAAACTCCAAGCCAAAGCCACGGAGGAACTGAGGAACTTCGAGAAGCAAAAAGGACATTTGGGTTTTGGACCAGACTTTTTTAAGTCCACAAAAGCAAGCCATACCGCCCAAAGTACATCGGTTCGGTCTTTGATGCGCATTGTTTGGAGTTGGGGGTGTCTTGTAATCTGATCTAGCTTTCTTGAATCCCCGAAGTTAAACAAACATCCCCGTGAAGCGGTCCGACAACTTTAACCTCTTCCTCTTTTGCCTCTCTCGCGCCAAGACGCTGCTTGCTCAAAGTCCCGATGGCACTTTTTCCCGTCCCTTTTTAGTTTTTTTTACATTCCCTCAAGATGTGTTTTCGGTCCCCTCCCCGCTCACTCTTGGTGGTGGGCCTTTTGCTATTTTTTTTGAAGGAGAACTTCAAAGGGGAAACGGCTAATCTGCGCTTTTCCTCCACTGTGCGGATCGTGCCACAAAAAGCCTGAGCTATCTGCAGCAGGCAGTCAGCACAGATAGGCTTGATTTCAATCTCCCCCTTCACTCGGTCCGCTCAAACGTTAACCCCACCCTCGCCGCCAGAGCACGAGAAAAGAGCATAGAATCAAAAAAAGGCAACAACGCATGTTTGACAGGGGCCAAAGAGATTTGGTGAAGAATTTGGCATGGAAAAAGACAGTCTGCTTTTTTTTCCCCCTTGAGTTTATCCAGCAGCACAAAGCATTGCCGGAGTCTGTTCAGAGAGTCGATGTTTGCGCTAATACGGTTGAGGCAGGACTGGCCGGTGAAGTGAGTTAATGGGGGCTCCTGTGAAATTGCGTCTTTAAATATAAATACGGCTCTGAAAACCCCTGTTAACAAGAAAAAAAGGACGCGAGAGAGAGAGGGAGAGAGAGAGGGAAAAAGAAAAAGGAGTAACATGTGTTTCTTGTCGGAACGGCGGTAGAAGAATGAGCAAACGAAAAGGGACTCATTGGTCTAATGGAGAACTGTCAGGGTGAATCACTGTCACAAATGACATCAGAAAAGAACTGATATATTTTTTTGTAGGGCGACTGACAAGTTAAAAGAGAAATCCCATGCATTATTTAAACGGGCTCGGGAATCTGTCAGCCATGTGATTTGCCGCGTTAGCAAAAACCAGGTGTGTGCTGGAGAGAGAGAGAGAGAGAGAGAGAGAGAGAGAGAGAGAGCGCACATGCAGAGATTGCGGGAGTCAGAGTTGTGTATGTTGCAAATCCCTAACTACCAAAGCGGTCAGCACTTTTATTTCTTCTTTTCTTTGTCTCTCACCTATCCTTTCATTTTGCCATCACACTTTCAGGAGCTTTTCTGTCATCAGAGAGCAACCGTCACTCTTATTAAATCAGATTGGATTGTTCTAGTGTTGCCACCGAGGACCCTCTCACTCTCTTTCGGATTCTCGTGCAGCACTAGCAAGACTCGCTATCCTTCCTGACAAGTCTCGAACAAGTGTAATATTTGAAATTGGTAATATGACCTGGATATTTCTTGACAGTTTTTTTTTTTTTTCGTGAGATTCACCATAAGACACTTTCCCCCGTTCCTACCTATAATCCCGCTGTAACCGGAGACACTTCTCCCTCCTCTCAGCTCCCATAAACGACATCATCTGATCTCGGCTAGCCCTTTGTTTTATGTAAAATATTGAGCGTGTCGAGAGCAAGAGGGATCAGTGTTGATCTTGTGGCTGAGGTGGGGGAGTATCGGGTTTCCTGGATCACTCCAGCGGAGCAGCTCCGAGAGAGTTGAGCTCACCTTCTCAACTCGGGTGCAGGGTCAAAAAATACAAAAATTGGTGGAAATGGATGTCTGGATGATACCTGGCTTGCATATTGTGGGATTCTGACTATGGGTTGTCTGTAGTTCGATAGTGGCTTGCAGTGGCTGTGCATTTTTTTTAATTATATTTTATTAGAGTAAAACCGATAAATAGTCTGTATGATCATAGAAAGTTGCTGCTCAGACTCAAACTCATTTTTTCCACATGAGCGTTGTGCACTAATCAGCCGTTAACTGCTCCTTGAAGCATACAGTTTGTATTATTTATTAATTAATATAGATTTGTTATGTATTTTCAGCAACTATTTAAAATTAATATAAATGATATGCATTTCATTGCATGTTTAATGCAATTATGCTTATTTGTAATAATTAGTGTCCTGTGTAGGCAGTCACTACGAGGACAGAATTACTTACTACTCTGCTGCCTAAACACATGTAGTGCTTTAAATATAATGGGTACTTACGTAAGTAATTAGGTGAAGAACCTATTTCAGTCTTACAATTAGGGTTTTTTTTCTCTCCCACTTACTTGATCTGCTCTAAAAGTCGTTAATCTCTGAGAAACTTCAGTTTTGCATATCCCAAAGGTTACTGTATGTCACAGTTTGACCCTTGATACACAAAATAGTCAATCCCAATATATTCATGTTCGATGCATTTTATCTGAGTATTAAGTTCAGACAAGGTCAGAGCAGGTCATTAATCAAGATCTTATTCAACGTCTTGCATGCGAGGTGAGTCAGAGGTCTACATTGCCCCATGCGGCCATAATTTTAAAATCAGGAACTGAAAAGTGTACATACAAAAAAATGTTTTGAGGTAAATGCGATTTTACAAATGATTATCCATACTTTAGCTTTTTAGGCGGTCTGGGCATTACATATTGTCTGCTGTTATCGTATTCGTGTCTCTCGCCTGCCATGCTGACTTATCAGAAATCTCTCCCAATCTGTGTCTTCTGACTGAAATATTTGCCCGGATCTATCCATCCAAAATTAATGTTCCATAAATCATCATCCCCACAGGGACAGGAGCTGTTTGCTGACCATTGCCGGAGATGAGCACTTCTGAACAGACACACACATTTACGCTCACACTAAACGAGAAGGCACACTCGCATAAATAAACATGTCAGGTATACCCCATTTTAAAATTGTAAGAGCAAATACACACACTCAAGCTTGCATGAAGCTGAACAGCTGAACACTGTATGTTCATACATAAACCTGTGGAGCAGAGCTGCATTGATTACTGACTCTGTCCATCAGGACGCGGCCTGTCATAGAAACAGATGGCTCATATAGCACCGGACCATATGAGGGACCTGCATTATCCTCACTCAACGGCCCCTGCATCTTCCTTGCACTCCTGCAGATGAAACCCACTCCTGGCTGCCTCTTCGTTACCTTGATTTCGAGATGACCGTGCAGTCATCCTGAATTAATGCATCATCGAGAATGAACTCCTCTTCAGGGATAAGAGAGATATGTTGTGTACATTTCATTTGGGGTAGACATGCTTCTAAATTGATTTCATTGAAGTGACTCAATTTATAAGGATTTACCCTAAAGGATAGATTTAAAGCGACAGTTCACACAGCAACCGGTCTCTATGACCTGTCAACTAAGGCACAAGCTGCATTTCTATTTTGTAAAAAAATTTCAAAAAAAAAATAACAGTGTGTGGCTTTGAAACGACCTGAGGGTAGGCGTGTTTTTTTTTTTTTTTTTTACTGGTGAACTATTCCTTAAAGTGCATGCTTTTTGAATGCGTTCAAAATCCTGCTGTCTACCTGAAGTGTTCAAAGTAGATAAATTCTCTCAAGCAATTTTCACCTTCCTCTCATCCAGAAGTGTGTGAACAAGTTAAGAGTGGCTGAGGAGTATGTAACAAAGTGCTTGTGAGTATGTGCTTGTGTCCAAAGCTTCTGTATTTAGTCTCAAACCCTCGGTTCAGCTAATGGGAATCCATCCCGCGTAATGACCCACAGTTCCTGTCGGTAATGAGATGTGGGAATTGCCCGTCCGTTCGACCAGATGATGCTGTATTAACGGACTGGGCCAAGCAGGACGGACGGGGGGCCGCCCGGAGCCCCAATGCCCCGCCTCATTTTTCATCCGGCCGACACCGGAGCTGGCGTGAGGGTCCGAAGGGGGATTGATTTCAAATGAGCCTCAAAATGACGTCTAATGAAAGCCCATAAAGACGTGGGGCTCTCCACTCCAAAACAGTCAAATGAGCCACAGTCTATCGAGGATAAACACTTGACTAGTCCTTGCTTCTGGATGAAGGTGGCTACTCAACCTCATCTACGAAATTGTCTGACAAATGTATGCATTTACTGGTCAACACATATTCTCTAAGCCACATTTCCCAAAAGCGTGGCACAAGAGAGTCGCCTGGGCCCCCATCTTCGGTGGTGCTCATTGATATGTAAACGCGGGGCGATATCAAAGAGACATCTTTTCAGGCTTTCTGTGAAGCGAGCACTACTTATGATCAAAGGCTAGTTGCCGTAAACCGTTCAAAGAGAACAGAGTTCTCTGATGGCCATTAATGTGTGTCTGTGATAAGGGTAAGTGAAAGACTGTGCCATCTTATGCAGCACAAAAGGCCCATGAGAAACACAATATAGGACTCAGTTAGAGAGGATGATGAGATGTTGAATATTCAGCTGTAGGTGGAGGTATAAATATGACGTTCGTCGTTGAGAGGCCCCTGCAAGAATAGCAACTTATTTACCAAAGCAGTGAGATTCAGAAGCTCACCGGGGTTTTTACGATACATCCTTGTTTCCAATTTTCAACTTTTTGTCTCTTGGTGTTCAGCAGGGCTCTGTCATTGGTCCATTTTAACTTTGCCTCTTTTTTGTAAAATTAAGTTTGCACTAAGTGCATTTGCTCTAAACTTAGGTCTAAAAACTGATGCATGGAGATCTGGAAGCTCACCTACGTTTTTAGGATGTATCTTTGTTCCCATGTGTCAATTACTTGTCAAAGCCTTGTCAAATAAGTTTGCCCTAAAATATAGAACCCGCTGAACCTGGAGGAAATCATGTGGAAACCGTTTTGCACAACCATTTTTTCTGTCTACACATTTATAAGCGAATAAGTTGTCCCCTCTTCCCAATCCAGTATACTATTTTCTCATGTTGTGTTTAGCTTTCTATCAGTATAGAAATGGATTTTTGCTGTAGCGTTCACTCCGTCAAAGCAGCGCTTCTCCTCCAACCTTCTTCCTACTTCTCACAGCAATTAACACTTCATTAAAAGAGCGCTTTAATCATTTTCACTTTCAATTCAAACACTTTTACGTCGGGCCTCTTGTGGATTGCTCTCTCATTGTTCAGGGAGGGAATTAATGACTTAAAATTTATATGTTTTTCCCTCTTGATCGCACTCCTTCATTATTACTTCTTTGTTATTCCGTGTAAATAGATTTTTTTGCACCCCAAACTCAAAGCTCCGTGTTTTCCTATGGGGTTTTGAGCGGAGGTGTTTTCATAAACTTGTAAAGACATCCACGCTTTTGTGTCTTTCTAGTCATCACAACACGTCTGTTTGCAAGCGAGAAGCTCTTCCTAATAAGATTTGCCGTTGCTCTGTGCTGAATCTATCCAGCTGACCTGGGATGGATGCTAACAGTTAGATGCAGTATTGCATTAGGTGCAACATGAAACAGGAGCATATTGGAAGTTGATTTGTCAAAGTACTTTCCAGAAGCAGCGTGCTTGATTAAAATAGAAAATGTGTCGTAATGGAATTCAAAGTAGTTGGCCTGAAAGTCCAACTCATTTCTCAATTATTTGCAAAAACTGACAATATATTAGGCAAACACCCAGCTACATAAAGCATATATATATATATATATATATATATATATATATATATATATATATATATATGTGTGTATTTTTATGGCCTCATATTTGCTTTTCTTCAAATTGAGTTGATTGTCGACATCCTTAAATATAAGTTAGTGTATTAGTTTTACCTCATTCCACCTTAGAGGGCAATCTAAAATTGGCACAGCTTACCCCCACCCTCTCCTACTGTCCTGTGTCCTCTATTCCAGATAAGATATTACAGTATGTGTTGTTACCTGCTTGCATCATGTTGCAGAGCACAGATCATTCACATACAGCGAGACTGAATGAGGATCCACGCAGATGCAGCATCTGAAACTGATGTATAGCCGCGAAGGTTGTCCTCCTCGGGGGGCTGAAGTGTGTGAGGTGTGTCAGGGTGTGTGTGTGTGTGGGGACATCTGTGCGGAGCAGGGTGGATGCTGTGGGGAGGCCAGCCAGAGGGGTGTCTGGCACAGTGTAGTTGGATATAGAGAGCTCAGCGGGTGCCCCATAAAGCACTGAAAACACGCTGCCACTCACAGACGCATGTACGCACACCGCCATCAACGTCCTAACCTTAAAACATGAAAGATAGACACAGATGTCACATTTTACACTGTAAACCGTGTCTGAACCAGTATGCCACACAGACAAGATATCCTCCCAGACTTCAAAGATAACAGTCATGTCAGCTGAAATATTGCAGCGTATTTCAAATAAAATCAATTCAATATGAAAATAAAATTTTTGCTCTATACCGTTATAGTCACTAAAACTGTATCAGTGTATCATTACTACTTATATATGAATAGTTTGGCTGTTATATTGATATTTTTTATTGGTAAAAAATTAGCAATATATCGGATAAATCAACCAGATTAAAACCTGATAACTGCACTTGTTTAGCCCAGGGCTAAACTAAAACAACAGTAATATTTATCATTATCTATTTTGGCTTTTACATTGGTATTTTCTATTCCCAAATTAAATAACCGCATTCATCGACCCAGGTCTAAAAAATGTTTTTTTTTAAAAAACTATCATTATTTGATATAAAATAAATGTTAACTGCAATGAAATAAAAAAGTAATTTTGTATCAGCTAGCTGCCAAAGGTAATTTTTTTACTTGAAATAGTAAAGTAACTTAAACTTAAATAAAAAAATAAAAACTAGAGTATATATAAAAAAGTAATACAATGCTTAAAATGACAAGGAAAATGCAAAAATAAAAATCTACATATTTGTAAAATTTGAATAAAAATTTGCATTTAATGGAACTTTATACATTTCTTTTTTTAATTCAAATTTTTATTTTATTTCAATATTTTAGAATTTTTTTTAGGCAAAGTTGAAGAATTCTTGCGTGAAGGTCATCTTTTCACAGCCATGAACTGAAAAACACAGCAGCAAGATGAACGGAAAGGCAGATAACCTGTGCCGTGGACGTCAGCCCAGCGTATTTGTCATTAGCTTGAATCTGCATGCACCTTGTTGAGCACGGGGTGACGTGGCGGGGTGGGGTGGGTGACGCTCGGAAGGGGGAGGGCGGGAGGGCTGAGTTTGGCCAAAAGCACAGCTGTACTGCCTGCCGTACTGATTGCCTCTCCTTCTCTCGCCCTCATTTATCTTCATTTCTTCCCAATTACACCAAATTAGCAATAGTCTCAGTTGCATTACCAACTTAATCCCCCCTTTTTTTTGCGGGCTGCATTATGCGGTGGCAGATGATTCCTTGGCGGGAGTCAGGGTAAACAGCCATGAAAATGCCACCCCGGCAGATGGCGAGGCCCACAAGAAATATGACAAACAGAGTGCCAGCGTGCCGTCCTCTGCCCGTACCCGCTACAAGCTGTTAATGCGCTCCCGGACAGTTTGTGTGTGTGTGTGTGTTTGTGTGTATGAGACTGTAAGGTTTTGCCGGCATAACGATATTAATGAATGCATGTGTGTGTCGCACAGTATGTTTAGTTTTAAATAGACGGCAGAACCAAAGCAACACGGTGAGTTTTGTTGCTATACATGGCGAACACGTATGACTTCAGGGGTGTGTTGTTTGAAACACACTCTCTGACCCTTTCGGCTACTACCTCAGTGTACTGTATATTTACCGTTGTTTCTTGACGGTGTTCACTGGCGTATATAGATAGTATGAATAGAAATAGTAAATATAGATATAGGATTATAACAGTTGTTATGAGATCATACAGTGGATTATAAGATGCATAATTAATGCATTATAACTACTTTTTAATGCGTTATATATTGAGGCTTTAAGTAAAGTGATTCAAAAATGTCAATAAAAAATATGAAAACGTTTAAAAGCTGACGCTGAACATAATCAAATGCATATTTTATGCAAAGAATATTTTCTTCTGTTCCAATTGAATTTGATTTTATTTAATTTCTATATATGTATATATATATATATATATATATATATATATATATATATATATATATATATATATACACATATATAAATTAGTTTGTGACGTTTAATGTTCCCAACGACCTCCATAGTCACCAAAACAAGTAAAAGCAAACAACAAAGTGAATATTTGCGTCGTATTACTTGGATTATGTTTTTCGTGTCACTCTTATGAATAAACAAAAAATGTTAAAACTTTTTCGGATACAACTGGACACCTCAGTAAGCTCTCCGCTGATTAGCTTGCAGGACGCGACAAATAAAGTTTCGATTTTTCGATGCGATTAAGGTAAATACTTTTGGCAAAATTGCATTATTCACATCGCATTGCAATGGTACGCACACACCGCAAGGACAATGGATCAGGAAGCGCTAAGATGCTCTTTCTTCATCCCCGTAGCACTCTATTGGCTGAACGAATGGAGCTGTAGGTATGATGTCCATCTTCTCCAACCTGTAACAAACAGGGGTACCATTTGAGAAACCTAATTAATAGTTCTGCATTTTATCGTCACGCTTGTCAAGCCCATGCTGTGACACAAGCACCAGAATCCTGTCTGTTTTTGAGTGTGAGATGTTCAGCCCGGGATGTTGTTTGGGGTGGAGTAAACACACATGCACGCTTGCGGATTTTTCACTGACCAAAGGCATAAACATACACACGCTGTTTACAGTCCCACACTCTGACAGGGCCAACATCAACACATGCGACCGCTCAAACGGGGGCCTGAAGACCCTAAACCCATCAGGGGCCCAAACAACACGGCCGAGAAGATGATTCACAGGCCACCAAAAAAGTAATGACCCATCCAAAAACACAAGAATATTTGTATATTTCTCTGATCAAAGCTTGCTTGCTCTTGTTTTGATCTGTGTCGTTTTGTGAGCCATATTTTGTGCTTACTAATGCCGTGAGCCTTTTAAGACACCATACTTTTGACCTCAGTGCTAATGCGCTGCCCAGCGTTATATTATTCACACACACGCATGTACTTGAGTCTCCAGGCAGTGAACGGTGGGACTCTGTAGGTGGAGGCAGGCTTAGGTGCCAGATGGTGAGTCTGACTGGCCAAAAAACACTCACTTCAGTGGCTTAAAGGAAGAGGAAACTTATTGTCGTCTTTTCCCACAAATAAAGGGTCAGGACTAGTGCTTGATATATATATATATATATATATATATATATATATATATATATATATATATATATATATATACATATATATATATATATATATATATATACACACATATATATATATACACATATATATATATATATATATATATATATATATATATATATTTGTGAATTAGTGCTTTAAAAAGATTAATTATGATTAATCGCATCCAAAATAAAAGTTTTTGTTTACATACATGAAAATATTTTATAAATATATTCTGTATGTGTGTGTCTTTATATATACATAGCATAAATATATATTATATAAACAAAAAGGTTTACTTTGAATTATATTATTCATAATCATTTGGCTGCACTAATATATATATATATATATATATATATATATATATATATATATATATATAAATGTGTGTGTGTGTGTGTGTGTGTGTGTGTGTGTGATATGTTGTCAAGCTTTACACATTGGCTGGCCAATAAGCTTTTCTGTTTGGAAAAGTGTCCAAATCTTTTACTTTGTTTTATTAATCATATAACAGTTCTGTTTAATTAAGTTCAGTGGCATTCTGGCATTATACACATAGTGCGTTTTAAATGAAAACAGTTGCACTCTGTTTATGAAGGGCTATGCCTAAGCAACAAAGTTTATATTAAGTTTATACTAAGTATGCTGCACTATATCCAGTGGGTCACTTTTGCTGGATATGCCTACTTCCAAAAGCTACAGATGTAGATATAAAATTTTCAGACGCAGATCGTCGCAAGCTCATTTGACTGCTTAAATTAGAACTTTTTAGATGTGAAAAATAGATGCAGAAATGAGCGAGCGCCCAGACCCGATTTCTGGATCAACACACCCCACAGACTATTTATTTTTTTAAAACAGTGGGGCTCATTTTGAATTATTTGTGCGCCACCTAATCAATATTCATAAGCCTCGCTGCTCATGACGTCAAAACCAGTATGCACTTGTAAATAAAAATAACCAACAGCAACCAAGCTTCCCAGGAGCGCACGCAGCGATCGGATACCTGGGATGAACAGTAAATAACGGCAGAGAGCGCGTGACTGTGAAGGAAGACTGTGTCCAGGGTGAGTCTGATCACCGAGGTGTTCGTGATTTAGATATAAATGCTTTCCAGGCGTATCGGTTGACACAAATTCCCAAGTCTCAGTATGTGTTTATCAGTTTGAGTTTCAAACCGGAGAACGGCGCACGTGCCCACAGATGCGTGTCGCAATTACAGCAGACTTTTTCAAAAGGGATGCAGTTAACCAGCTCTGTCAGCGTGTGGTTAAGGAGCATCGCGGTGATGGACACATTCTCAAAGCATGACTGACGGCTGGACGGGATGCCGAAACACAGACACTCTCCATCTCTCCTGCTTGCTTGCTCTTCCTCTATCTCTACTGGCTGGCATCACTTTTAGGCTAATTACTTTAGCAGCCAACACTGGAGGAGCTCTTGGACCGAACCCAAATGGGCCATCAGCACCAGAGCTGTGGATAGTTCAACTCCACACTCGCTCTGATATACTGCACGCTCTCGCACACACACACACTCGCGCGCACACACACTTGCAACGTCTTCTACTGCAGTTAGCCTGTTACAGAGGTCACAGGATTGAGTTACGGGATATATCATAAAACAGAGATAAGTGTGGAGATGTACTCATTGTGATTATTACAAAGCCTGTTTAATGATGTTGAGGAACAAAGTGAGACAAACACTTTCTTCAATCGAAGGCACATTTGCTATTGGTTGAATTGTGTTTTTTCTTGTTTTATCCTCTCAGACTAAAACAGTTTTTTACACTTGTTAAGTTTGAGTTTGTGGGCTTTTTGGTTTTACATGAAGTGTTTTTTGCGTTTCTGTTATAGCGCTGTATCTATTTGCGTCAATAGATTTCAACTACAATACATAATTTTAAAGGCCGTTTTCTCAAAATGAGTTATTTAAATCTCACTTCAGTAGCATTCACACACACACACACACACACCCCAAACTTCACATTTGTATTGCTGCCTATATCCAAATTGTAAAAATATTGCGTTTTCTGTCCATTCTATGCGTTTTCTGAATTATCGACAAAAATGAGACACATAAAATTCCCTCCATAAAGATTTTCGACTCTAATATGTAAAAAAAAATAAGCAAGAATTTCGAAACATCGTCCAGTGTTTAGATTTTAGTACTAGAAATGTATGCAAATTAGCATATATTTCATTAATTATCAATGACTCATCTGCATACCTAAACCTAACATTTTAGAAAACCTTGCAATACATTTCTTTTCGCAGTTATCAATTTAATCAGTCAGCTGTGTAAGTGAGGGGATAACTATTATACTATTATAACCTGCAATATAAACAGTTCCAAAATAAATTATCAGCCAGAAGCAGTTATTTTTCATGTTTCAAGTGTCTTTCGCCAACCTAGAATGCATTTATTTGGAAAAAAACAACAACAACAAAACCTTAATAAAAGCCGTAATATCGCGAAAACGTTTTAGAATTTAAAATGTTTTATATTGTAGTATATTTTAAAATGTCATTTATTCTTGTGATAAGAAGCTGAATGTCACACGATCCTTTAGAAATCATTTTAATATGCCGATTGGCCGCTTAAGAAACATTTCTTATTATTATCAATGCTGAAAACGTTATACCGCTTCATTATTAATTGGAACTTTTTTTTCAGCAAATAAAAATCTTTTCAAATGATTTTATCGATCTAACCTATCCTTTCTGTAAAAAATCTTCCCTTTTGAATGGTAGCTTATATAAACAATTTTGGATTTATTTTTTATTTTTTAAGGAAATGTTAGCTTTGAAGACAAACGAATCAGCCACGTGATGAAAATGGCACCCTGAAGTGCTCCAACGATGCATGTATATCTCTGCTCTCGGTTGGTAGACAAACGGAAATATAAAGTATGTTTTAAGAGAGTTTATTTAAGTTCACAGGGCTAAAAATGTCCAGAAACGCCCGTTGGCTATTTAGCACCTACGCTACGGGACCTCAGAGCTCGGCTTGTATGGTCAGAAATTAATTATATTAGACAAGAGCAAATATAGGTCATGCGGAATTTGCAATGCAGACACATTTGCTCTCTGTCCCTTTTCATCTACATCTCTCTTAAAGAGAAAGACGGTTCGCTCAAAAATAATAATTCCGTCATCGTCGGCTCAACAGACTACTACTGTATTGTTTGAAACGTAACTTGTCTTCATTTGTTATCCGAGCGTTTATTAAATACGAATCGGATTTCACGAGCAGATCACGAAGCAATTTCGGAAAAAAAAAACATTCTGTAACATTCGGCATAGTAAAAGCGATTACAGTGATATCCACGCATCATTACGCGCTGATGGGCCTCGCAAATGGCTTCCGAATTCATTCTAAAGCAGTTTACATCCTATTACGACTTCATTACACGGGGACGCGTATTGCTTATGGATTGGGTATTGATATCAAATGTCATTGTTCCCTCATCGTTTTGTGTTTCATCGGCCCTCCGGCCCGCTCATCTCACACACAGACACACATGTACGCTCGCTCTCGGCCTCAGGTGTTCGGGCACAGCTATTACTTTATCAGGCTGTTTTTTCCTGCTCATTCAAACAGCTCCCTGATGAACGGCGCCCCCGCGTTCTACAGAGAGAGATTTTAATTCGTATTATTATTAAAAGAATCACTCACTGCAATCTGTTGCAAAAACACCATCTGCTGGATCACTCGTAGGACCTCCGTTGCTTATTAGGCAGAATTAGACAATGATTTCCTCTCCTCTGCTTTGCATTCCTTCTCCCGCCTCTCTCGACTAATTCAACTTAAGTTGTTTTATGGCACTTCGCAACGAGCTTTTCTGCGGCATTTCATTCCAGTGATTAATTCCCAGATGTCTTGTGTTTTGGGATGAGCTCGGAGTGATTGGCAGAGGGGTTAACTCTTTAACGGCCTGGGAAGAGATGGGATTTTGTGCAGGAGTTTCGGAGGCGGTCAGATAGTCGGGAGTAAGGGGTTGGAATCCGAACTGCGTCGTATCCGAATCCCCGTCGCACCTTTTCATTTTTTTAGTCTTGCACTCATTGTAATATCTCTTAAAACAACCCCTAGAAGTGACCTCTGTTCTCATAAGCCATTTCAAGAAATTAATATAATCTTGGTCCAACTTGAATTTTTTGCTCATAAAAGTTTTGTAAAAGTTCAGGAAAAATTCAGACACATTAAAGTAAATAACGTAAAAGTTATGCAGTCGCAACACAATAAGTATTAATAGTCTCAACAATAGACTTTATTTGGTTATACTCTAATCTCTATTTTTATTCTTTTTAATGTTTTAATTTATATATACACACACTGTACTGTTCAAAGGTTTGGGTGTTATATTTTTTCTTTTTTTAAAAAAATCATCGTTTTATTCGCCGAGAAAGTACCAGCAACAACTTTTTTTTGTCAAATAAATAACCATTTCAAATAAATACTGTCCTTTTAAAACTCCTATTCAAAAAAGTCCGAAAAAGTATCACTGTTTCCACCAAAATATTCAACATTCATTAATACAGTTAAAAAAATAATAATAATTAAGCATCAAATCGGCATACTTTAATCATTTTTGAAGAATGATGTGACACTAAAGACTACTGAAAATATATTACAAAATATATGTATTTTTTAACAAATAATATTTTTGATAAAATTAAAGTCTCATTATTCAAAACGTTATAATACATTTGCACAGTACAAATCGAAATATTGTATTTGAAAAGAGCAAGAGAAAGCCCTGGTTTTGGTTTCTCCCCGTGTATTCTCCAGTCTTGTCTCTGTGATTACATGTGGAGTTCTGGCTCTGTTTAGGGATCCAGACTCTCACTCAATCTCCCTCTCCATCTCTCTGCTGTCCCCAGGCGGCAGCGAGTCGTCCTGGGATAAAGAGAAACTCCAGTCCCCCCCCTCCTCCGGAGCCCAGCATGGCCTGGCTCACGCCGGCCTCTCCGCTCAGCACGGCCTGTCAGGGTCTCATCTCTCTTCCCTACAGCAGAGTCATCTCCTGGCTAACCGTGAGTCATTCATTCATCACATCCACTCATTCACTTGATCACCAGCTCCGGGTGTATTGATTCCGCTCGGCCCGAAGGAGCTGCACGTCGTGTTCGTCATTCATTCTTGGCTTCGGTGCGTAAACCTGTTCTCCGAGTCACAGTGTTTTTTTAAACTGTAATGTACTGTAATGTAAATCTTTGAGGAAAGCATTGAATTTAACCTTTGGTATTTGACTGGATTGTAAATATGAGCTATAATATTTAATTCCCTCATCTACACAATATTAGGTAGATAAGAAGAGTTCATTAGCAAAAACAGATAACTCCTTTTTCATCACAAAAATCATGTTTTTTGGGGCATTCCAGTGAATCTCAAACATAATAAAAACATTAAAAAACATTTTTTGACCATTTAAAAAAATGGAGTTATCTGTTTTTGCAAATAAACAATAAAAGAGAAGTTATTCGAAAAACATAAAAGAGTATTATCGTGAAACTGCAAGTGCTGTGTAAATACATAAGTAAACAAATCATTCATTTTCTTGTTTAGCGTGACAAATCTGCACTGATTAATCAATCTTTAATAAATCTAAACATTTATTAAAGGAGAATTGTCGAACTGTAAAAATAATGAACGCTTTCGAATATGTTTCCTCTCCATCATTGGTCAGTACACCTGATAGTCCCGCCCCCAACTGTACGCCATTGGTCGAGCCAGTGTTGCTGTGTCAGGCCGGTGTGATTGTTTTTATGGAATATTTTAACATCACCTTTAAAACAGGAAAAAAAAAACAGTCAGTATTCATAGTTTTCAGTCACGTGACCGACGCAGAGACCTGCAGGGCGAAACATCTATAGAACTGCAGCGCAAGCCGGTCAATTTTCCATCTGTTTCAAGCCACAAATATTCAGATCACCTCTCAAAAGAAGAAAAACAAAGATATGTGAACAAACTAAAAAGTCACACAGCAGCTGCCGCCGCATTTCAAACACTAAAACAGCAGGACCTTCTAAAACACTGAGATTATTAGATCAAATTCAATATACACCATCTTGATGGAGCATGTTATATACAGGCGAGCAGATGAGCCCAGAATACTGTATGTTTTATTAATAATCTAAACGTAAATTTGGTTCCATTTAAATGACTTTAAGCTTGTTTTTACATTGGTAAGATCCTTAACATGCAAGTAAACACTGTGTTTTAGTTTTGCCCTCTAGGTGGGCGTCGCGATAAATGTATTTCATGTTGCCTTTAGATATAAAGTGAGCTGAACTGAAGTGATTAGTGCATCGCGGTCACAGTCTCTCCCTGTCTCTGTTGTGGTCTTTCAGGGCTGGACCTGCCGTTTATGATGATGCCCCACCCCCTGCTGCCCGTCAGTCTGCCGCCTGCCTCCGTTGCCATGGCGATGAACCAGATGAACCACCTGAACACCATCGCCAACATGGCCGCAGCTGCTCAGATGCACAGCCCCCTGTCCAGAGCAGGAGCGTCCGTCATCAAGGTAAAAGTTGAGACTCGAGCAGCCAAACGCAGGGAAGTCATTCGTTAGGGCTCTAACGCGCACTCGGATCTCTCAGCTAGAGTCAGCTCATTTCAGGCGCGTGCACAGAGCATCAGTCAGAGAACCGCAGATCCCCTCGGATTGGTGTCTCGCTCCGGTGATACGTTAGATACGAGGCGGTCTCGCTCTACGAGCCATTTAACACCTGGGAGAGAGCTGTATACCAAACCGTCTTAATTTCTACAAGAGAGAGTTTGATTCGAAATACTCGGAGGAGGAATAACAGAATAAATGTTGTGCTGGGTCCATGCGGAGCGCGTGTTAGGGAATATTAGATGCAGACTTTAAAGACAAACACTATCTGTTATCTTACTGCCATGTTCCCCCTGAGAGGAGAGTGTGTGAGTCAATTTACAGTTGGAGGAGGACACTTGGGCTTCTCTGAGATGCAGAAACAGCCCGAGGCGTACAGTACGCGCACACTTTTAGATACTATAGAAATTCACAGACAAATGCACTTAAAATAGCAAAAGCTTCCGTCTGGGAAGCGCTGTATAACATACAGAATGGGTTTTTCGGTTGTTTGGTTTGATACCTCTGGAGATTTAACGGACTTCATTTAAGAATCAGCTTTGTCCCAGTTGTTTTCTTCCAAAACTAAACCCAGAAGATTTAATTTCGGAAGAATGTGATGAGAAATTGCTGTCTATAAGAAATATTAAAGAGATATTATTTAAGAAATAAATCCAGTGTTGATGGGAATCCTAAATCACTTATTAATATTATCATAACAGTGTTATTTATTTATATATTGCTGCACTGCTGCTAAACTAGTTTTTGTTTATATTTTGAATTAGATTTAATTTTTACATTATTTTTCACATAAAGGTTTATTGTTTTAGTAATTTTGTTGTGTTTTTGTCATTTTTAAAATATGTTACTTTTTAATTTTTTATGTTTTAGTTTATTGGTAAATTTATTTTAGAAGGACAAATAAAAAGGACAAATAAAACAAGCTTTTATATTTTATTTCAGTTAACATTGACATTGAAAAAAAAAAAATAAATAAAATAAAAAAATATATATATATATATATATACACACACACACAGTTTTTATGGTGTGTGTTTTAGTTTTGTTAATTTGAAATGGCAAGCCTGTTGGAGTCATTTGTAAGGAATATGTCAACTGAATCTTTGTGTGTGTGTGTGTGTGTGTGCGTCAGGAGTGTGTACAGGACAGTCCGTCTCCTGCTCCGTCTCTGGAGGAAACCCCTCGTCCCGGATCACAGCCCTCTTCCCACCCCAGCAGTAGTGTGTCCAGCTCCCCAAACCCACACACACAGAGTCCCGAACGCCTGGGTCAGTACAGACACACAGTACTACATTACATACATTTCGCTTAAATATCTCTAATACCCTCTCATAGACCGATCGTTTTCTGTAAAGACAATTATATTGATTACGGACTAAGCCACCTACAAAAGAAAAAATATTTTACAAATGGTGATTACATTTCTGTCAGAATCCGGATACATGCTTTCTCTTCATGTGTGCAGTTTTGAACCCAGCCGATGGAGAACTGCCAGAACGAGACACCGGCATCAATATGAAGAAAATCCTTAAAGAGAAAGGTTAGTTCCTCAGCGGCGCACCGAAACACTGTCAACACCACATAAGCGCAGTCACATTAACAAAATACTGCCTGCGAAAAAAGTGTAACAATGCATCAAGCACCTTTTTCTCGCACCTTTCTTTGTGAGGAAAAACCTCACGTAAAATCTGCAGGAGGCGACTCTTTCATCCCTTTCGCGAAAATCCAGATCGACTGAAATAACCGTATTTCACCTGTGAAACTTAGCGATACAGCTGGTGCGAAACAACTTTCATACGTGCATCGCAGTCACTTTGTGTGGCCTCGTAAACATTAAAATGAAACTTCTTCCAATTCGGAAGTTGGGCGCATAAATAATTCCACATCTGCTATCTTGTAGCAATACCAATACAAAAATGTTGTGAGACGCAGAGCGCGTTTTAAACGTCGTCTCAGGAACAATGCAGCAAACGACTCCTAGATGATGCGGGTTTAGCGCTGCCGAGTGTATTGACATCACGCGTAACATTTTAACGCGGACTGATGCTCGTTAGTGAAATTTACACCCCGTTGGTTTAGACTGGCAGTATATCAGCGTCACAACACTTCTCTTTTAATTAATGACTTAATTAGGAGCTTAACTGAACATGTATGAAGTTCATATTTACGGCCTGTGCGAGTAGATGAGTGTAAGAGAGCTGTTAGAGCAGCTAAGTGCATAATTCATCATTATAAGAAAATGTTTTTTTTCTTTTTCTTTGACGCGATGATACGCAGGTGTGTGCGCGTGAGAATCTGGAGTGTGGTGGCGCGTGTGGCCACCGTTTCTGGAGTGTAACTTGTGTGTGTGTCGGTACAGCAGGTGGCGGCCCCTAACGCACATCACACACTGGGCTGCTGGGAGGAGACGATGCAAAGACGCCCCGAGGCTCTCTTAAAGAGATTCACTGCGCACCTGGCCTCCGACCATATTTTATTAATGCGTCTGGAAACGAATCCACCCCAAAAGCGCGCACACACAAATGCGTGAACACAAATGCGTGTTTTTAAAAGTGCAGCGTGACGAATTTAATGCAGCGAGAACAGGATTTTTAGGTCATTGACCACACAGTTTTTCTCTCGCGTTCGTTCCAGGAGAGTCCAAACTCAAAATGAGTAGACTTCTGCGCTACTTTATCCAATCCGAGCGTCAGTTTAACCTACATACACACACCCACACACACACACAGCAGCGGGCCGCTCTGAACACCTGAGAGGATTGACTTAGTAAAGATCGGCCATGATTATATCAAATATGTCTGCTCTAGTTTACTTCTGCAATGTGCTGTCCAATTGTATTACATGCTGCTATGAATTCTCTTCTGTTCTTGTCAGTATGCGTGTATTCATTGACCAGTAATTCTTTTACCCTTCGTTTCGTGTCTTGGTGTACATATTAATCTTTATTTTTAATGTACATTTTTATATTTTCTGCAGAATGTGTGAGTGATGTTTGCCACCAGGATTCTGGGCGGTTGCCAGGACGATGCTGTGCAGTTGCTAGGATGTTGCTTATTGGCCTAATTATAAAAAAAACGCCACCCCTTAGTCTCTATGATATTCTGGCCCCTACATATAGCGTGGTTCCATGGGATTTTTCACATTTTTTTAATCGCCTGTTGTGAAAGTCTGAACATCAATTTTAAATCAGCCTTCTGTCAGTGAAATCCATGCAGACAAATCTCACACAAAAGTCCCAAACACATGGATTTAATTTAAAAGCAAGACTTTTTTTTTTTTTATTCTTCGCGACCTCAAATTTAAAGTTAACAACCTAAAGTTAAAAAGATCAGAGACTCACAATCGTAGATTACTCGGGGCCCATTTTCCCGAATCCTCACGAAAGGGCCATTGAATTTTAAACACTGTTTGGCCTCTGTGTGTGTGTGTTGATGATGATAAACAAAGTGACGTGGTGGTACGTGGTGATGAATGGTGAGGCCCGGGGCCAGGAGCACTGTGTTTCAATGGGACTTTAGCGAGTGAACCCCCTCTCTAGCTCTCCATAAATCACTCGTTCTCTTTACCTCTCTTCCTCTCTTTCACTCAGGGCTGGTTGAATGCCAACAGGAGCTGCTCTCACTGCAGGCAGGGTCTCTCCTTTCTTCCATTAAAGAGCAAAAGGAAATTCTGAGATTATTCTGTGTGGTTTTGGTTCACGTGCGAAGCATTTAGCACACACTAGCATTCATCTTACAATCAGGCCACTGACTATCACAGGCCTTTGAGAAGACGTGTAACGAAACCATTGCTGAAGATATACTAATTATTTTAAAAAGTTAAATCAGAAATGGAATGCTTTTTCCCCATGGCCTGTTATTCCTGTTAGTCCAAATGACCAACTTTACATGAATATATTGGTGTTTTCCAGAAATGATAAACTAATGTTTGTTTAGGAGGACAATTTAGAACCGTTGGACCTAAGATAAAGGTTAATTTGACCTCACGTTGACTAGGATGTTTAGTCACACTTTATTTTAAGGTCCAGTTCTCGCTATTAACAAACCATTAGCTATAACTTTTGCCTCAAATTTGCTGATAACTGATAGTTAGTAAGGTATTTGTTAAGTTAAGGTTTTGGGTAGGCTTAAGGATGTACAGTAGAATATTTGAATGCAGAATCTGCCTTTGAAGTACTAATAAATATGATATTAATAGGCATACTAATAAGAAACTAGTCGAGGATTGGAACACCTTTATTGGGTTGAAATATACATCCATAGTATACATCCATAGTCTGATTTAACAGACTATGGTACCAAAACACGCAGGTACTTCGCAGGTACCAGCGTGTTTCTCTTCACCTTTTGTTCACTTCATTGCACACATAAAGTCTAGTCCAGAGTATATACGTGTTGTATGATAGCGTGCTAATGTATGTGGATTGAGCTGATGCGAAGCACTTTGGCTATCGGAGCACTTAGTGTACGTTTGCTTGTGCGAGAAGAAGCACGGGCAGGCCGAGACTCGCGCTCCGTAATTGCTCTGTCCAGTTTTCCACAGAGTAGATATGTAGCATCTGGTTACAATCAATGTTTCCCTCCGCTATTATGAAATTAGCTGCGCGGAAATGATTTGAAATGGCCTGTAATGATTTCTGATAGAAATGTGCGCCATTGTTTCGCCCTTTGAGATAAGCGCGCTGGTAAATAAGTCACAACAAACGAAACGATCGCTTTACCTCGTTCCAAGTCAGGGATCAGGCCTCAAACGGCAAGCGCTTGGCTTTTCGAGCCTCGTATTTTTAATCTTCATTTTTGTTTGTTTATTCGCAAGCTCCTCCTTCAGATATGTGCAAAGGGGACCATCCATGGGCTTTGAAGACCCTTTTTGATCATTAGGTTGATTGCTGTTCTAAGCGCGTTTGTGATGGTTTAATTAAACCAAGACCCTTTGCGGGGCCCCAGCGGCCCTCGAGAGCTCTCAGGCTGGAGGGTTTGAGGGTCTGCTCATGGCGCGCAACGTTTCTCTTTGTGTTAATGACGAGGAACAGATATTAGGCGAGGAAAATCAATGACATGTTGGAAAGAAAAAGTAAACTGTTACAGTTAGCAATTTGGGGCAAGGTTAGCACGGTTGAAAGTCACCCCACCAAAGCGACATTTTTGGACGAGAACACAAGTGATAAATGATGTGCGCTCTATCTCCTCCTCTCTTTCGCGCGCACACACACACAGATGAAGGCAGAGAGGAGGAGAAGGGTGAGGACAGGTGCTTGTGTTCTGCTCTGGTTCTGAGGGAAGAGTTGGAACAGGTTTTTGTCTCTCAGGCTTGCGCGCTCTCCTGTGCGGTGTCACTATCGCATCTGAAGAAAAGCTGCCCCGAGGCAGACAGAGATAGTCGTACCGATAAAAGAAAACAATACACGTGCCAGAATTAAATAATGCCAATTACCAGTTTACAGAGAAACCTAAGCCATAAATATATAGCGATGCGCAGGTCTAAATCTACAACATATACATAAAAATGTGTCCCTTAGTTTGTTTGCGATTACTAATCAAATTAGCTTTTTAAACACTTAGCATTACGCTAAGCTATAGGTTAAACTGTTAGCTCGCTAGTCAAATGCTACCTGAAAAAAAGTAGCTGCATCTGAATCTGTTTAGTACATTTGAATAAGACCTTAAAAAAGCAAGTACAATGTTTAAGCATGTAAAAAATCCACAAGTATGTACAGCCTTTCAAAGTAAAATTAGCTTTTTTTTTAACATAGCTAGATTCTAATGCTAGTCATTGGTGGTTGGAAGAAGACATTCTCATTGTAGAAATGTGAAAAAAAAAAAAAAAAACATATACAGCCTTGAAAACAAAATTTAGTACCAGAAGCTACTTTATGCTAGCATACTTCTTAAAGTTGACAGAATCAACCTAATGTAGCGCTTACATATTAGCCTCAGCGCAAATACCAATCTTTCTGTAAAAATAGAGAAAGTTACAAATGAGCTCACATTTCTAAATAAAGGAAACGATAGAACTTGCATGAGAGAAAGTTTCTTGGGCTCTCTTCATCATCCCTTGAGACCTGCTCATCTCGTAGGTCCATTCTTCCTGAGCGCAGGTTAAGGGCTGCAGTGTTGACCTAGTATTCCTCTCATTTAATATTCCACCTACCGCTCTTCACACGCTAATTGGGGGAGAAGGAAGCTCTCATTAAGGCTCATTTCATGTACACATATTCATTAGGCACAGGGCTGGAGTGTCAGAAAAACGCAGCCTGGCCTCTTTTCTAGTTTGTTTACTTTCCTGTTTATTTGCAGGTGTATTTGTTCGTTTAAATTGCCCTTTCCTGTAGTCTCCTGTAGACTTAAGTGAGAACGCGCCCAAATTAGTTCTGTTTGTTCTTAGTCCACGTCGGGAGTTTTACACTTGGTGAAAGTTCGAACACGTGTCGGTGCTTGTGAAGTGGATTTAGTTTCATTTTCTAGTTCCCCGGTTCTATTGTTTCTCGCTAGTTGGCTTTCCTACTACGCTTGAGAAACATTGTACTTTTCCAGTTTCAGAATATCCAAGCCAAAACAGGGCAAAGATCAATGCAGTGCCACTTTTATAGCTCTCGCTGCGCCAACTATTCTTTCATTTTACATTCCCAGCATCCTCTATCTTCCCTAGCAGCCCAGACGTGTTCTGCGGTCCAGCCTGCATATGGCTGTTAAAATGTAATATACACTAATACCCCCTCATTCACTTCCTCCTCCAACCTATTACTGCTAGGGTTTTATTGTCCTGCTTTCATCTTTTTTGTGTATACGTATGTATCGTGGGGGTTAACTAACGAACATTGGTCCTTTGCTTTGGTTGAGCTCATTAAGTGCTTTGTGCATTTCCTTTTGGGGGCCTGGTTTTAATGTAGCTTGTTATTCCGCGCTCTAGTGAATCAGGGGCCCCGTGGACCTCAAGTTTTGGAAGTGTAACCCCTGAGAATTATTTGAAGTTGAAGAACGAAATTAAGAGGTGATAGGGAGTGACTCGTGCGCTGTATCGCTTTCATTGACGGTAATATAGCTTGCGGTTCAGCGGTAGGAAGTTTTCGTGCTTTGCTGAATTTTCGTTACAGCAAGTCGAACCAGACGTGTGCGTTTTTTGAAGGATGTTGCATAGGCTGCCGCAAAGCCGAAGTGTTTGTTGAATGTTTTTACTGTGTATTTATGCAGTTGCTAGTGATTTAGGTGGTTACTTCCTTGTCTGCTATTAAAAAAAGTTGTATTTTTCCATTCTCTATATCATAGAGATGTATGAAGGGTGGCTCGCACAGATGCTTTCACGCTGACGTTGATCAGTGTTGTACAATTTGCATGGACAACTTTAGACATGTGGAACGACTGCGTTGAAATGACTGCATTTCTCCCACAATTTTTTCGCCAAGCATCTGTAAATGTGACTGTTATTGACGACACAGTAAGTTCCCCACGAAACCCTTTATTTTCATATAAATTGCAAGTAATCTGGTGGCTTGAGGACTGTCCGGTAACATACGTCTGTGTGTTTGTGAATCAGTGGGGTTGTTCATCCGTCGTGTTACTCCTCTGTGAGTTGGTTCTGATTGGACTGTGTCTCACAGCTATAAATACCACCCAGGCGTTTGGATCCCCATGCTTTAGGGCTCCCCCGGCGCCTCCTGTCAAACACTGCCATCTTGTTGGGAATAAATGTCTAACTGGCAGAGGGGCGATCTGTCTCTCTCAAGCTTTTTTCTCTAGTGGGCTAACGCTCCATCAGAGTCTGTGTGGCATCAGCTTCGGTGGGAAGGTCTGATCTCGTCTTGTTTTTCCTCCCTGTTTTTACTCAATTTTTACTGCATTTTCCTACCCCAATCCTGGTTTCTCTTGAATATTAATAGAAAGTCCTCTAACCGTTGCCTTGCAATAAACTGTACAGATCAAGTGTCGCGTGCTCACTCAACCTTACGTGATCGACATTGTGATAGTAAAAGCTGACAAACGAGACAAGTGAATCTCACCTGTTCACAGATCAAAACAACGTCATATTTAATCCAAAAAATTTTTTTTAATTATGTATGGTGGCCAAATAAAAACAAATAGGCAAAACAGATGTAAAACAATGTAAACGTTTTAAATAAAATCCTACAGTATTTAAACATACAATGCATTGGCATATAAAAAAATTGCATTGCATCATTACACATTTTTAATTCTGAAATGTATACATTTCATTTATAATTAATTGCATTAATGAGAATTGCATAACTGAGAGTAATGGGATTTACAAGAACAACATTTTAGAGACATTTTACAGTAATAAAAATGTAGGAGAAAATATGCTTAATTGCGGTTATATCAACACCGTTATACAGTCTTAAATGGTATCAAAAGGCTTGTTTTTAATTAGAAAAAAAAAGTTTCTTTTGATTTAGAGGTGGAATGTGACCCTAAGACAACTAAACAGCCCTAATCCTGACCTGATTTAATCAAAGCAAAGCATAAAGCCAGCATCTACAACTTTTTGCTCAGCATTATATACACTTGTCATTAATTTCCTCTTTCATGACATTATTACTATAGTGCTAAAAAAGGACCCCGCAGTTCAAAACAACCTCAAATAATTAGCTGTTGCCCATCTCTTAACATTTACTCTGGCAATTATGGTGATTAGTTGTGTGCCTTGATCTTCATATGTAAATCTTTGTGTAAACAAACCTATATTAGTGTGGATGTGATCACGTACACATACCTGACAAAAACACAGCGCCGTAGACGCGCACTAAATTACCCCCTAATTGGATCCTTTTGAATATTCAAGAGACGTCCCCTCCGACACATGTACAAAATAAAACCGAACAAATATGTGGGGGCAAGAAAAGCACATTGGGGTTAAAGGCGCTGAGGGAGATAGCCTTCTTTCTCTCGTTCCTGTCCCCGGCATCTGTTCATCCATATGGAACGGGGGGCAGAATCCGCTGCGTCTGGGAAGGCTGACATTATGTCAAGCGACTCGCTGAGAGAAAAGCATCTTTCGAAGAAAAGTTTGAGGAAGAGACACGAGAAGAAAGCATTTACAGATTCGATGAGGTTCTCACACGTTTGAGAACGCCTTACCTGGACGAGGCCAGTCAAAACGCTAACTACATTTGAAAAGAGCCGCAGCATTCAACACCGTATTGTTTATTCCATTGGAATGATATATTAATATTTAAAAAATGCGGAAAAGCTCGTAAATCTCAAAACAAAGCTTTGCGCCGTTTCTCTTTCCGTTTGCTTTTCTCTGGTGGCCTCGGCGGTGAGTTTCTTTGTTTGCAACCGGCCAGAAAGCTTTTTCTAGAAACTTCATATTGTCTTTATTTTTAGTGGACAGCAAATAAAAGGTCCGATAAATGAATTATTGATTGCAGCGGTCAGTTAAAAGAAAAAAGCACTTTCCTTCTTTTTGTTAGTTTATTTATTTATCTGTTTGTTCACTTTGTGCTCTGGGCTGGCGCTGTTTTGTAGGGTTGAGTGGATGAATGTTTTGTTTCGTGGGTCAGGGGTGTTTTTTTTGTGTGTTACAGCACTTGCGTCTTGTAAAAATGTTTACATTTGCAAAAAATGATTCGGTATTGTCTTCTGCCCAGGACCGAAAAGACATTTTTATCAAACAAGCATACACACAATATGTACAAACAAACAGATCCCATTGTGCTTGCCCTAACACACACACACACACACACTCTCACGGTATCATTACTCGTGCACATTACAGTGAGAGGAGACAGAACGGGGGCACTTTGTAAATGTCATGGGCCGAGGGCTCTTCCACCCTCTTTGCTGGATGGAATAAAATGAATTGAAGTGAACACTATCAGCAGCCGCAGCAAGATAAATCTGTCGTTTAAAAGGGACTTGCAATTAGGTGTGCAGGGGCCAGCAGGAGGGCAGGGCTTTGAAAAACCCGCTGCCATTAACCTCCTTTCTATTGCCGCATTGACCTGGGAAATGTAGTTTTTAGCTCCCCAATCCTGAATTTGAATGATCAGCTCACTAAATAGAACTACAAAGAGGTTGATGCTGATATCTGACCTGTTCGTGAAACGGCGTTGAGAAACAGTTTTTCTTCAGTGATGTGATATTTCTAAGAAAAACAGAATGCGGGGGAAGGAGTTTGTTTCATTTAAGTGATCTGAATCAAGATTTGTTTCCTGATTCGTTCTGCAAGTTACACAGTTATGCCAGTAGGTGGCCTGTGTATTACTAACGAGTCACTGAATCATCCATTTAACAGATTTGTCATAAAATGAAAATTCTCTCTACTGAGTCGCATTGCTTTTCACAAAACACATTGTTTCAGTGCAGCTTTACAGAAAATCAAGTTAATGTTCATAGCACCTTATCTCTCTATATCTTACAGTTTTGTTTAACAGATTAGAGCTGGGAGATTATAGTGTAAACAAAAACAATCAAATAATTGAGATATAGTATATTGATTTATGTACGTTTGTATAAAGCTGGATATACTTACAGAGGTGCATATAGAGCTGGGTAATACTATACCCAATTATATACAATTATATATATATATATATATATATATATATATATGCAATATAGGCTTTTACGTCAATTCAATTATAAGATATTTTTACACATTAATGATTCATAAACTTCCTTTCTCTCCTTGTTTTGAATAAAACAGCAAATCGGTCAGAAGTTGAAACAAACAAAAAAAATACAGATTTGTTCAGGAACAAAAATAGTCAATATTTGAAAGCAGACGTTGAAATGAAAGCCATTTTAGAGGCTAAGAAGCTATGTTTTAGTGAAAGATTATGAAGATTTTCCTCCGCACACACATTAGAAAAGAAACATCTTGTTAAACGTAGGAAACGGACGCACGGCTCCTCGTGTTATTTCGTTTTTTTCGGTCTTCACCTCCAGCTTTATCTCACAGTTCACCTCACACCTCTCTCTCCAGCGTCCCCTTCCGCTCACCCCTTTTCTCACCCTATCCTTCTTGCTCTCGCGCGTTTTCCTCTTCACACTCTATCTGCGTGACCTTCATCTGCTCGCCACTTTCAGCCGGCACCAAAAACTTAATCACACACTGTCAACCTGTAAGGAGAAGAGGAGGAGGAGGAGGGCGAATTCTTCCCTTTTTCTCTCGGCTCCTCTCTTCTTTAATGCCCTTTGCTGTGGCGAGGAAAGAAGGGGGAAAATTTATGGCTGGTGGGACAGGTGGGGTATGAACAATGGGCAGAAAGGAGTGCAGGGTTATCTGGTGGGGCGCGGGAGAGCGCGCGGCGGGGAAATCGATGTGACCCGTGATACACTGTCATCACAATTCCCACCCCAGCCGTCCTATTTGTCTTGCGTAGGGAGCCCTGGACGGGCCGTGTCAACGTGCGCGGAGAGAGGCCCCGGCCAGATTAGCCGGGGTGAATCATGACCGCTCGTACTCTTTCTTATTCAGCCCCAGTTCTATCTGTTATTGCTGCTGCAGTGGGGCTGGAGTTTGCGGCCTGCCACTGTGGGTGGGAGGGGTCGCCTACAGGGATTGTGGGTACAGTATGGATCGTGTGTGTGTGAAAGTAAGAGCTTAACTGCTATAAGGAGGTTAGGACACAGCAGCTTTGAGTTTCTTCAGAAATGCACTGTGAAGCACTCGCTCGGTTTATCTTCTCCCTGCTGAGTGATATTCACGGTTACCGTTTCTGGGTGTGCGGTAAACACTCGCTTTGGTTATAGCCGGTTCATCCTCTGTGAAGCTAAATTGTATGCTGTATAAAACTCACTTCGAGGTGAAGAGTGAATTTTTTGGGAAAATACTTAGTTTTTTCCGGTTTGTTACATATACATTAAGTGAGCAATTTGTAGATTGTTTTTTTTTTTTTTTAATTGTGGGAGCGTTAAGTGCGTTTGAGTGTTCTGATCAGTCTGACTCAACCAATAGGGTGAGGTTGGGGGTGGAGCTATCTGTTTGTTTGACCAATGGAAGATGGACGGGAGCAAGCTTCTTTGGAAAATGTTTTTAATTTTTAAATTCTGCTTGGTGACAAGGAAATGACACAATTTACTTAAAACAAAATTTAATTTCAATAGGTTTTGCTGTAGCGGTCAACTGATATTTAGATTTTTAATTTATATTTAGAATTTTTACAGAAATAAAAAAAGTTTTTACGTAATTATAGAAATTATTATACAATCGTTAGACAAAAGAGAGTAAATGGTATATGAAGATGTTTTATAGAGTTTCATTAATAATTTTTTTTACATTAATTCATTTTAATTTTTAGCAATTGCAACATTTATTTACTTATTTTTGGCTATTAATAAAATTCTACATTGGCCAACCACTATTTTACACAGAAAAAAGAAACACTTGGTGCTTAAGTGAATAAATATATAAATAAATGCTTTAAGAGCTTATATAAAAAAAAATCACTTACATTAACATGTTAACTTTCTAAAAACATTGGCACGACTATTCACAACATATGTTTTGTTTTGTTTTATCAGATGAGGCTCAGTTAGCTTTGCCCATGCAGAAACCAGGGTTCGAGAAGCTTCCTCTGGGCACTCAGACTCTTCCTCCAGGCTTCCCCGCTCCCTTCCTGTTTGCAGATGGCCTCTCTTCCGTGGAGACATTGCTCACTAACATCCAGGTACATGCAGTGTGTGTTTTATGTATATTTGTTTGAAATAGTTAAAAAATTAAGTCATGTTAAAAACCCACACGCTGCTTTGTTATCGATAAACCACAATTAAGATTTCAAGAATTGTACGTTCTTCAATAAAAACAACAGCTATTTAATATTAAATGTCATTTAAATGTAACATTTAGATTGTTTTAATATATTAATTCCAATATAAACATAGTAGCCTTATGGTAGTAGGTAGAAGTAATAATATATAATCATAATATTCATTTACATAATTTAAAGTGGAAGTTTTCTGAGGCCCCCTAGTGGACCCTGGCCCCCCTGGTAAAGAAGCAGTGCTTTAAAGCATATTCACGATGCATACAGTAACTGTGGATGTTTATTTGTGTATTAAAATCGAGTGTGTCTTGTGTCATGTTGGCGGCTCAGGGTCTGCTGAAGGTGGCCGTGGATAATGCCCGTGTGCAGGAGAAACAGGTGCAACAGGAACGCAAGGAGTTAAAGATGGAGCTGTACAGAGAAAGAGAGATGAGAGAGAGTCTGGAGAGACAACTCACCTCTGAACTGCACAGCCGAGGTACGTACACACACTATTAAACCTAAAGGACGTCGCCTAAAGGGTCATAATTGAACTTGCTTTTGAAATAGGGCTTTTTTCACATTTAAATAAGTACATAAATGCAGTACATGAATACTGTTTTCAGAACAGGGCAAAATATCTGATATGTGGAAATAGATCTGATTAAAAAAATAAAAACCCATAACTATGATTGCCCATAAACTTTCAATAATTAAAGCACTCCCAGATAATGAAAGTGTTTTTTCTTTATCGCTTGTAATTGTCATTTCTTCCTTCCTCCATGTTTTGAAGATATATTTAGGCCTACTTTGAATTTTTAACAATAATTAATTAATTATATATTAATCAAATAATAATATAATAATATAACATATAGCATCATTATTTTAAAAAGTGTCCTGCTTATATAATTTAATAAAAATGCTTAAAATAAATATTATATATAATCGTGATGCATTGTGATATTGAATATATATATATATATATATATATATATATATATATATATGTGTGTGTGTGTGTGTGTGTGTTTACCAATAGCTTTAGGGATAGTTTTTTTAGATTAAGCCTTATTCAGTAATCACAAATTACCAGAAAAGAGATGGAAATTCTTTGGTCATGTGTATGAACCCTTCCAGTCCCCATTTTTTTTTTAAGTAAACACATTAAAGCATGACGAACGCTCAGAAAAACCTCAGAGTGTGTGCCGCCAACTCCCTCCCTACATCGCAACCAAACCGTGTCACTAGTGGATTTACTGCCAATTCAACTCCTGCCGTTTGCGCCAAGAAATTAAGCCAATTATTCAGCTGGATAACAACTCTGACAATATGTACAAACACCTCAATAATTTATTAGCCATGGCTGTTACAGCATTTCATGTTCTTTTAACGCGCGCTGTTATATGGTGGATGATTTGGCCAATCAAAGACAAGTAATTAGAGGTGTGAGGAGGAAGGGACATACATTTAACACCGCGAGCGAGCGAACACGCCGGGAGCTTGTTTTAAGGTCTTCTGCCAGACTCCGAGTGTTTCAAAAGGCCGTTAATTGCTGCGAATCCACATATACACAGAGTTGATTATGTTTGCACATATTCAGAGGATTGTGTTGTGTGAAAACATTGTGCGATGTGTTGGCGTTAGGTGTGTACAGCTGTTGCGTTGGCCCATAAATGCACACGGTTAGGTTGAATTTATTATTTTATTAGCGGTTCTATAACGATTCGCTTATTCGCAGGGTCCCCGAACGCTGAACACGAGTAATATTTGTAGCGATGCCCGAGCAAACACCGCTAACTAGGCCACATTTCCGTAAAGTTTATTAATCCGAGCATCTAAAAACCCTAGCAATTTTACATATCCTTTTTGAAAGCTGTTGCACGTAGCGCACCATATGTTTTTGTTTTGCTAGTGCTAATGAGCACTTTCAAGTCTCTAATGTGTGAACGTGTCTGCGCCGGCGTCTCCTTGTGTTTTCAGACACCATGCTGAAGGAGAGAAGCGTTTTACGTTTGAATGTTTGCTCAAACTTCTTTCTTCTCGCCCTCAGCCACCATTCAGAAGCGTCTGAAGAAGGAAAAGAAGGCGAAGAGGAAACTGCAGGAGGCTCTGGAGTTTGAGTCCAAGAGGAGAGAGCAGGTGGAACAGGCGCTCAAACAGGCCACATCTCCCGAGAGTCTCCGCATGAGTCTCAACGGTGGGGCTCTGCTCTGACACAAACACAACGCCGGACCTGTCCCGATACCCACACTTCTCAATTGACCACTCGTCTGCTCACATGACATTTCCTGAATTCGGCCCGAGTGTTTTCAAGCGGTTTTGAAGGCTGCAACCGCAGTGTTTTAAATAAAGTCCTCATAAAGATTACTGGACATTGAGGATATTGTGAACGATGGGATACACAGAGCTGAAAATACCGCTTTGATGCAAAGTTAGAGATTTTAAACAGTCTTATACAGTCTTGTTCACCTACAAGATCTTGTCTTAAACAGTCTTGTTCACCTACAAGACCTTCAAGTGTGGTATTGGGACAAACCCCTGCGTCCTAACCATGCAATAAGCTGACAAGCCCATAATAAAGTTCAAAATTCTGCTCTGTATAATTATGGGTTATACTTTATTTCAGTAATCCACTTTAGACAATCTACTAACTTTAAGCCATTTGTAACTACACGTCAACTAATTCTCATTCATCTGCAGCTACATGTCTGCTAACTCTCAGAGTAGACTGTTTAGAGTAGGTTTAGGGTTAGTTGAATAAGTTGACGTATACTTGCAAAGTTTCTCATAGTCAATATGTTGCGTGTTATGGACCCGTCAAAATAAAATGCTAGAGGATATTAAGCAGAACGTCTACTAATACTCTACTAACTGTCTAAAAAGTCTAAAAGTGGACTATTGAAATAAAGTGTGACCTAATTATGAGATCGCCAATAGCTATTGAGCTCGACAAAGTTAGGAACAGTTCTCAGCACGGTTAGCTAACAGAAAGAGTGTAGGGACATCGCCACTCAGGATTGGTCTGTTGTCTGGCTAGTAGTTTCTCTCTGTAGCTGGCCAAGCGTTTAGACCGAAATATCTGATCATCTTCCATAATGCAGGCACAATACATGTCTGATGCTGTATGTATAAACACGTGCGTTACCAAAGCAACAACTGATGCATTTGTATAACAAGCGCTGTTATCAGCTCCACAGTGGAAAATGAAACCACACTCATGCTAATTGCCCCAGAACGGTTAAATGAATAGTTCATGAAAATTCCGTTTTATTTACTAATCCTCGAGTAGTTCCAAACCTGTATGACTTTCTTTGTTCTGCTGAACACAAAGGAAGATGTTTTGAAAAAAGTTAGTAACCTAGCTGTTTTGGGTCTATCATGGAAGTCAATGGTGACCCTAAACAGCCTGGTTTGAACTTCAAAATATCTTCCTTTGTGTTCGGCAGAACAAAGAAAGTCATAAAAGTTTGGAGAGTGAGTAAATGATGGCAGAATTTACATTTTTGGTTGAACTATTCTATACTATGTGCATATTTTGAAATAATCGTATATTTCGTAAAATATATTTTATTATTATGAAATTCATCCAACTGATTTTTTTTTCAGATTTTCTAATGCCACTTTCTAGTAAATATTTTTTATTTGAGATTTAAGAAATTCTATTAAATTAAAGTATCTTTAAAGATCTGCTCGTTCAGAGCTTCCCTCAGTTTGTCCGTTAATATTTTGTTTAACCTTCTGTTCATTTTCATATTTTTTTTAGTCAGTGCTGCTGATATCGGTATTTCCGTCTAGGTCATAACTATTAGCAATGCATTAGCATCATAATCTGTGCTGAGGAAATGGAGTCTGATGTTTATCATAAACGCTCTAAATACGCACACTTATCAAGGCCAAACCATTTTCCTAATCGCTTGCTGTTGTTTTGATTACACTTGTTTAATTGTGAATATCTTAACAGAAGCAGAATTTGAATGGGGGGGGGGGTAACAGGTACATTTGCGAGACATCTGCAAGTATTTACATGAGTGCTGGAGCAATTATTAGGCCAAGGCTGATTAGACGCGAATTCATTATGAGAAATGCACTTTGTTTTTGCCTTTCATCTGAGGGGAATGCTAGAAAAAGATCCATATTGTGAAGGTCTGCTGTTACGTCACATCTCTCCTCAGATAAAGCTACTTCCTCTTTTGTTTATCTGTGCAACACAGCTTTTGTTGTGGAGATTTTCCAAGTGCGGTTCAACTCAAGGGAGCAAAGCAGACAACGTTGCTAAATAAATGAAAATCTTTTTTAATGCGTAATATTACGCACTTCTGTTCAGTAAGTTTTACTAACCAAAGCTTCTTTTATTTGATCAAATATTCAGTAAAAACAGCAAATTAAAATAACTGCTTTCTATTTTAACTGGTTTTAAAATGCAATGCATCCCTCTGATGCAAAGCTCAATTTTCTTAAAAAATCATTCTAATATAATATAAGCATCCTGCTCAAGACATTGTTCAAAACATTTTTAATTAGCATCAATACTGACAACAATTGTGCCACTTAATATTTTTCTTTTTAATACGCACTTAATGCGCTTTTTAAGGACGCTCTAATAAATAGGATGTTCCAAATAAAGTATTTATTTGAAATGATAAAGAGTTTTACAAGAGTTTGATGTAAAAAGCTTAAATGCTGAATAAAAAAACACTTACTGACCTCAAAGTTTTGAATGCGTATTTTCAATGAAACTTCTCCACTTTTTAATTTCCCTTGAGAGGACCCCAGAAAAGTAGTTCAGATTGTAAAATGTTATTTAAATATATTTATTTGGCACGTTTTACTGATGAAAACTAATATTTGATTTTAGAGGCAGTGATACCAGAGGTGAAGTCTGAACATAATGGCAGCCAGCAGGAGAACTCAGCTGTACAAGGTAAGAATTCACCGTACTTAAACTACAAGTGTAACTACCACAAACTACAAAACTGGAAGTAAAGACCTGACATCATATGGTCAATAGTCTGTATTTGAATGAAAGGGAAAAATGGCTTCAGTTGAGAAGATGCATCCAGCCATGTGCTGTACATATGGTCCAGAGGCCCCCATCTCTCCTGGGGCCGAACCCCGGCAAAACTATCGGAGTAAATCCCTGAACTTGCCTTACATCTCATTGGGTCCCTTTGAAGATGTCCAACTCCTTCAGGAGTGAGATTACAAACTGATGTTTTCATGTGCCTTTCACGCTTCCGTTCCCCGAGATCTATTTGCGCTTTACAGCTCTTCTGCACACACTCATACAGTTTCATTCTTATCCCCGTTCCATCTGTCTTTCCCCCTTCCCTCCAAGCTAGCCTCCCAAATCTGGCCAAAAGTTGCGTTTGATGAATGGGACCTATTATCAACACGTCTGACGGCGAATTAAAGACCCGCTGCCGTACATCTTATTGAAATGTGGGGCTGGGGGAAGGTGAATAAATACATATGTTTACAGAAGATGCAGTGGAAATGGGCTGCAAAGTGCTCCGCCGAAAATGAGCGAAATGTTTTTTTCCCCCTATATAGCCAATTTCACAGTCTGCAAATAAAGAGACACCCATTTTTCTTCTGGCTTTGACAGCGGCGCTGTAACAGAGCACTGCTGAAGCGCTTGCAGAGTAGATATCGGCAGTTTTTTTTTTCTTCTTTGGGGCGGCACCGGGGGTTCATTCGCAGTGTAAAAGGGTCATCGGCGGGTGATCGTAGGTTCTCCGGGTTGAATCAGACACAACTTCACCCTAAATCTGTAGCACATCTCATGTTTCAAAGTCTGTAACTTTCAACTCCAGGTCAGATCTGCAAAACCTGCAGATCAAAGACGCTCAGCCTTAGACCAGACTGAGAAGTACATCAATTGTTATTTTGTAGGCCGACATCTGGAGACGGAATAGAGCATGCTGTTGTCAAATCTTGTGAGACATCAAGTAACTCATGACTTGGCTAAAAAAAAGTGCTTTTGAGTTGGGTTGCTACCATTAAGTGGTGAGCAGATTCATATACAATCGCAATTGGTTATTGTAAAAAAAGCAACAATCCCTCTCAAATCTAAACCCACTAGTTGAGATGCGCTTATCTTGAAATCGTTCTGGAATTCATTTAGGAGTAAAAATTGGCTCCTAAAATAATAAACTTATATATAGGTTTTTTAGTTATCGCAAATTAGTGAATCACTCGGTTGATCAGCAGCAGTTTAGTTCCCATGCTGTCACTAGTAATCCCGATCTGTGTCATATAAAGGTCACTCTGTTTATCTGAATATTTCTGGCTGTTTGGAGGGGGGAAATTGTGATGATGGTTCTAGCATGTTATCCATATTACTTCCAAAATTTCCCTCGCAATGGATTCAACATTATAGAGGCCCTAAAGAGACACGGAGAAGGAAATAAAGATGAGATGGGAGGAAAAATTATATTTCCATGCTTTGTGTTCACTCACAAACTTTTGAGTTCCCCGAGAAGCCTCACGTTTGCTTCTCAAGGCAACACACAAAATAAAAAAAAACTTTATCTGGAAATTAAAAAAAATGCAAAGTTTCTCAAGGGAATGCCAAACTTCTGCTAGAGGATGCAATCTTATTGAAATACATATTCTTTTCCCTACCGTGTCCCTTTAAGGGTTCTGTACAAAATTGCAGTTAGACTGTACTATGCTGTTTTTTTTTTAACAAGTGCCATTTATTCCAATGAAATGTTATGTATCTTTAAATGACAAATAGCAGTTCCCACTTAATTCAGAAAAACGGAGAAATGTTTTTGTTTTAATAGCGACCGTTTTAGTGGCACTCTGGAGGCCCGTGGAATGTAGTCTGTGACTTGAGTTGAGGCGTCACTAATGTGAGCATAACAGCAGGGATTAGTGTTAGAGCTCCGTCACAATGCCCCTGACCTTTAGAGCAACGAGCAGAACCAGGAAACGTGAAGATCAGACCTTTCCCCTACAATGCAGAGGCTAATACGAGGTGCAAATGAATCTCTCTGCTATGGGACTGTAATCGCTCTGACACAGTAGTACGACTGGTCACTTCATGAGTACTATTCAGCAACCCTACAAAGGAAAAAAACAGCTTTATATTACACTTTAAAACTTCACTAAAGAGAAAAAACTAGTTCAATACGGTTACAGTTTAGGGCTGTACAGTTAACAGTACGTTATTTGAGATTGCGATTATGAATGCCGTATATACAGTACTCAATATGATTGGCTTGTAGGAAGTAATCATTCCTAGTAAAATTTCTGTTCACGGAGGCCACCAAAATATTAACACTGCAATATAAAGGGAACTTTTTTAACGATGCAAGTTAATTCTCCACTATACCCCAACGTGTTTTTTCAAAAAAGCCAGAATTGTTCAAGGCAATAGCGGTTTACTGCAGAAGTTTTCGAACAGAAGCCGATAAGTCCATTTGAGCGAATCGGCACGGTGTATTTAGGTCAGGTGACAGGGCTACTGTCACTTTGAAAACACATGCTAGCTAAGAGGAGTCTCGTCAGAGCTGACCAATAATTTGACCAATAAACTGTTAATATATGAAAAAACACTTAATTTAAGTTACCTGCGTTTGAGTTAGTATCACTTAATCAAAACAAACCAACTTCAGTTTGATATTACCTGAAATTTACAATTCAAAAAAATGTATTTCTGAAAATAAATACAAACGGAGTTAACTGTTTTTGTCCGTTTTGTGGTGTAAACAACATCTAAACTGTAACAGACAAAAGAAAGGGCGTATCTAATTCGCTGGTAAAGGAACGGAAGGGAAAACATAATGATCCCGCACTCTCTCGGATGCACAGATCATCACTTTATCTCTACACTTCTTTATCTAGAAGTTCCATCACGCTGAAAGAGGAAAGGTGTCTGTGCAATCAGCTTACAGAGTCTGGCGGCCGCCTCACCTGGGGAGTTTGTGTATGAAGTCTGTTGTCCGCTCCACCCCTCCCCGAGCTCACCACATTTATCCATTACAGCCGGCAAAAATCTAATTAGCCCGTGCTTCTCTCCCAAGTCGGACTTCACAGTTTTGCAAGCTTAGCAGTGACAGCTGATTTCATTAGGTTTGATTGTCCTTGCCGAGATCCCACTCGTCGGGCTAAAAGCTTTTTGCGCTTTCTCAGGTTCCACCCCTGTGTTGGGCCATTACGATGACCCGTGCCTTTTCTGATTAATCAAGACAAGTGGCGCTAACAGAAAACTGCTGAACACAAAAGAAGGTGACATCATTTTACAAGCCGATTAAGAGAAGTGTGGAGTGGTGGGAGAGAGAGGGAGTGAAGAAGGGAGGCGAGGTGAAAATGTAATTAAGATGGAGCAAACCGAACTTAAAACGTGGCGGCGACACCATTTCCGGAGAATCCCGCGCGCGTTCCGACAGTCGGCTCTGAAAGTGTGCAGATTCCGCGTGGAATTCCGTAACTCCAGCACACCGTTCATATCTAGAAGTTTTCAACCTATTAATTGGTATCCTGCTGTGATATAACGAGCATGAATAATCAAGGATGAGGAAGTGGTTTTTGCATTTGGAGAATAAATGAGTCCGGGGTTATATGGAGGGGAGCCGTGTGTTGCGGAGAAGGTCCCAGAGGAGGACCACCTTCACCTCCCCATCCATCTATTTACAGTATCCTACATGTGGGGCAAAAGAGCCAAAGATTCATAGGCTTGACCTCATCACTGGCAACAGTTATTTACTGAAATACCCATGTAAGAAGGTTGCCTTTGTATATAACTTTACAGATTGATAAAACAGCAAATGTAATTTAATTTAATGTAATTTAATATATATATGATTTAATTTACATTGATGTGCATTTATTTATTCATTCATTTGCATACAATTCTGTGAATTTTTGTCATTTTGCAGCACACTGAAGTGAATTTGTGGTGGAAATATATTTTTTATTTTACCTTTAATTGAATGAATAAATACATGAAAAAAAGCTTTAATTGAATGAATAAATACATGAAAAAATACATAAAATAATTATTGCATATTTCGTTTTAAAATTGCCCTATGTCTAAAATAATTTTTATAAGTTTATAAGGTTATAAAATCTAAGAGAATGAGCAAAATATTGCTAATTTAATTATTTTAAAAAATACTATTAAGTTATATAATACAACGGGATGAGCAAAATCCCATTTTTTTCTGTGACATGAAAACTGATATCCACAAAAGAGAAATGAATCTCGATGCATTGAATGCTGGTATTTTGGCCCATATCCTGCTTAACAAAACAGATAGTGTCCTGCTCTGTCAGGTCTCTGTATTAAGTGTATGAACTATTTGCTTCGGTGTCTCCTGGGTGCAGCTTCATCATGGCAGATTTAGTCTGCTGTCAGCCATAGGACTCAATTAATTGCACTTCAGGATATTACTCGTAACTCATATTTCAGAGCAAGTGAAATAGCCTCCTTCTATTTATCTCTTCTAGCGTATCTCTCTCTCCTTTCAGCACCAGCAGGCCTCAATGCGTCGCTCATACATTTCAAATGGTTGATGTATAGAATGAGTGTCACAAGTAATGCGCTATATGGCACGTTTAATATTCATGCTCTGTGTGTGTGTTTATAAACTAAAAAAAGGGTCGAATGAGAATGCACATCGGTTCACTAACGGAAAATGTTAGTTATGAAAAAATGAGCCACTAAAAAAAAAGAGAGTATAAGAGTAAGGAGGTTTCCGGAGGTTAAGCACAGAATCATGGGTCATTTTCCGAAAAGCTCTGGAAGTTAAAATATTAGCCATTTTATGGTTGCAAGTAATGGTTGCATGTAATTATGTATTTTAACAATCGATAACACATTATTTTACACCTATTAGTTGCTTATTAGCATGCATGTTACAAGGATATTAGCCAATTATTAGTGCTAATTAAGCACATATTAATTTTACATGACTGTATTCTATATCTTACCCAGTTTAACAAATACCGCACAAACTAATAAGCAGCAAATTAAAAATGTATTACTAATGTTTATTTCTTTTAAAAAAGACTGCAGAATGTACAATATGGTTACTAATATAATATCAATGTGTAAATTAAAATGCTATTTTTAAATGCATTTGTAACATACGATTTGCATTTGAGCGAAGGCAACATTTTGTGTGGCATTTTTTTAAATAACACATTAATAAAATAAATGTAAAAATGTATTCTATCAAAATCGTTAGAGAATGGCCAATTTGTGAAAATCATCACCATGAAACGTGACGTATTTACATAACCCCTGGGCACCCGAAATGACATTTTTTTTCACATTTCCAGTTGCGTAGTGAACAGATTTGAGGTGACCTACAGATTATGCGCAGGGACGTAAACACGCTCAGTTTCATGTCCCGCTCTCCCTCTCTTACGTCCGTGTACCTCGAGTGCAGTTTTGTTTACATCCTGCATACATATTAGCTCATCTGTTGGTGCTTGCAGAAACGAGCATGTTGAACATGTAAAAGCACTCGAGTCCTAATGAACTGCTTCCTGTGTGACGGTGCGCTGCGAGCTCTCCGATTAACATGCATCTGCAGCACTCCTGCCCCTCAACCACCAGCTGTTTCTCTCTGATCTAGTGCTTTACGGCCACTGCAAACATGATTCATTCTCTAAACTTGCTAAGTTTTGATGTTGGAAGACATTAATGTCTTTGTTTTTGTTCCTTTTTTAATTATGGTTCTTGAATTACGAAGTCTTGCGATTCTCTTGGGGGTGGTGGAATATTAATTAATAGAACACTGTTGTGATAAAATGATATTAAGCCTCGTTTTCATATTATATAATTGATAGTTAAAGCTCTAAAATCTGATGAATTATATATATATATATATATATATATATATATATATATATATATATATTAGTGCTGTCAAACAATTGATCATGATTAATAGCATTCAAAAGATTTTTTTTTTTACATAATAATGTGTGTGCTGTGTATATTTATTATGTATATATTAATACACACACATACAGTAAATTACTTATATGCATATGCATTTATATATTTATATTCTTATATTATACATAAATGTATTAAATATATCTCCTAAATATATACATGCATGTGTTTGTATTTTTCTATACATAATAAATATACACATTACAAGCATATTTGTTACTTAAAGAAAAATGTTTACATGTATGTATATGTGTATATATATATATATATATATATATATATATATATATATATATATATGTGTGTGTGTGTGTGTGTGTGTGTGTGTTCTGAATTACGTAATCACTTTTATTTTGGAAGCAAATTATTATTATTATTATTAATTTGACTAGTATATAGATATAGATATATAATATTATGCTCAGATTATGGTAAATTCTCACGCATTTCATCTTCTTCGTTACAGAAAACAGACCCTACTCCAAACCTCCCATCATGTACTGAAGCCTCTGGCATCTTTAGTCCCAGGACAGACAGCTCAGCTCAGCCCACAGACGGACGGGTTTGTGGGAGAAGTGGCGCGGGTGCTGAAGACCGGGCACCTGAACCGTGTACAGGACTCGAGTGTGTATGTACGTGTGTGTGTGTGCGGAGGCGCAGTGCGTCTGCAGTCCTCACGAGACGCACGTGTGTGTGTGTGCGTGCGCGCGCGTGTGTGGAGCACTGCTTGTTGGCGACCTTTCAACATCACATGCACCGACTTGTAAAAAAAAATGTCTTTCTCTCTTGTTTTGACTACTTCTACATCCCACACTTTTTTTGAGATCAAAAGAAGTGTTTTTTTTCTCCTGGATTCAAATCTCATCACCTGATGAATTACCCGTCTTTACGTGAAGCACACAGCATCACCCTAATCTAAACCTATCTTCAGTTTGTTATTATTATTAATATTATTATTATTATTATTGAGTGTTATCTGCTGATCCCCCATGATTCTGTGCACCAGTGATTCTGAACAGCACAACAGTCTTGAAGAGTCTGTAGAGAACTTTGTCCACAGCACCTCTCCACGAAGGGACAAAAAGACGAATATAATGCGGACAGACTCCAAATAAGACGCACGTGCTTCTTTAATAAACATTGTCTACATTTGTTGTTTTGCCTTTTACGAAAGGGATTCTATATCGACAATTGCTTTTTTTCTAATTCGTTGTATTTTTTTTAGAAAGTGTAGAAATATTTTCCTCATGTCGTCATTTCCCCAGCCCTATGTTTATTATTCTGGTGTTCATTTTATTATCTGGTTTGTTATTTCCATTGTATTTTAATCGGCATTTCGATCAGATGCTCAAGTGATCTTGAAACAAACGTTCTTTGTACGTCTTTGCTGTCTTACTTTGCCCCGCGACAATGTTTTCTCTATCGCTCCTTAACTTAAAAAGTAAAAAAAAAAAAAAGAAGTGTTCATTTGATGTTGCTATAAACACAGTATTACAGTACTCCCCCTTCTGTTTTTACCTGTTTATAAAGACTTGTAAAAATGCTTTAGCGTTTGCTATCCTGACGTTGTTATTACGTGGATACATTTTTAGTGACGAAAAAGAGTCGAGAAGTACCCTTATGCACATTCAGAGCGAGCATGCTTGTAAATACAACGATGAAAAATGACACGTACCGATTGAAAATAAAACGCTGCCTCTTCAAATCTATTTTTAAACATTTCTAGCGACTCCATAGGTAATGCAATCACAAATCGGCAGCTATCAATGATGTTGAATCTTGTTTTAAAACGGCAACAGACACTTATCACAGCCTTGCACATGCCACAACGAATAAAACACCCCTATGGACATCTCGGTAGGTTTTTTTTTTTTTTTTTTTTCTTTGAGTAATAAAATTAAGATGGAAACATTTGCTTGTTTTGCTTCAGTTATTTTCAAAGACGTTTTCTGGTAACTGGTATTTAGTCATTTGCGCATAATAACCTTGTATCGGTTCCAAAATGTGACAATTATAGCACAAAGTAATTATTTTTGCTATCATTATTATTATTATTAATGTCATACACACGCACTACTGTTCGGTAGTTTGCATTTTTGCAACTGTTTATTTGATTAAAAATACAGTTAAAACAGTGAAATATGGAAAGTATTATTGCACTTAAAAATAAAGGTTTTCAATTTGAATATTTTAAAAAATCTGTGATTAAAATTATGCGAAATCATTATTCCAGTTTTCAGTGTAACGTGATCTTTCAGAAATCCTTTCTTGCTGCTCAAGAAAATATTGTGGTGATTAATATTTTTGTTGAAATAATAATTTTTTTTCAGCGTTCTTTGATGAATAGAATTTTTGGGCCACAGTAAAAGTAATTCTCACGTTCCAAAAAAGCATTTATTGATGTGACGCACACACACACACACATATATATGTACATACACAAACTAGTGCTGGGTAACAATTAATTGCATCCAAAATAAAAGTTTTTATGTACTTAATGTGTGTGTGTATATATATATATATATATATATATATATATATATATATATATATATATTATATATATATATGTATGTGTGTGTGTGTGTATTTAATTATACACACCTGCATGTATATATTTACTGAAGAATGAATGTTATGTAAAATAAAATATATATATATATATATATATATATATATATATATATATATATATATATATATATATTATATATATATCATACTTTCGTTAAATGTTCAAGAAATCCTGAACCCTGTATCAGTTGACAAGTAGTTTGAAAGGCACGAACACCGGTTCTTCACGACTTTTTTAACCATCTTCATAGTTGTTGTAGTACTTCTTTGAAGCGGGAGCGTTTTCATAAATATACACATGGGCCTCACATCACAGCCTGAAACTCCCATCACCCCAGCAATCCATAAAACCCCACGGCTCTGAAGCTCCACCGTCCCGAAGGTGTCCGACGCGAAGCGAACGCGAGCGAGAACCTCTCACCTGCGGCTGTCAAAGGAACTGACCTAATTAGTCACGTACCGTCGAGCCGCCCGAGCCACGGAGCACCAGACTGCATTTCCCTCCGTGACCGCCGCACACTTCATCTGTTGTCCGTAGCTGTGTGTGGACTTCTGGGAGTTGTGGGAAGAGCAGCAGGCCTCCTGACAGAGAGAGCCCTGAGAGGCGCCGCCTGGATTGGTCCTACAAACCACAAAAAGAAAGAGGGTCCGTTTTTGCACTTCAATTAAAGACGAGTCGTTTGATCTACTCTTGATTAGCCCCTCTCCTCGCTAACTGGCTTTATGTAAAGCAGTCAAAGTACTTCATTTATGATTAGTGATGTTTTTAGGGGTGGGATTGAGGTGAGTGTTTGAAACACAATCGCTGCGGTGGACTATTTGATCAGTGGAAATAAGATAAAAACAGAATCATTTGCATACGTTCCATTAAAAACATTGAATCTGATTAAGGCTAACAAGAAGGTAGGGATTAAAGGAGCGGACGAATATGGAGAGTCATATAAGCTTGACATCAGAGCCAGGTGCGTGTCTCTTTTCTCTAGCCCATAATCCATAAGAGCTGATCCACGTCAATTAAAAACGTTCACGGAGATGAAATATGACCGTGGCCGGGATCAATAACTCCCGACCTCTTCGGACAGGGGCTGTTTGGACAGATTATGCCACCGTGACCATAAACGATCGACTGTCGTGAAAACATTGCAACTTTGCAGGGTGTTTTCCTCTTAGAGAGAAGCGCTGAGATACATTTCAATTAAACGAACACTATATGAACCGCATTTGGGTATTTTAACGTCAGTATTTTGGGTTAAAATGAATAGGTCGAAGGGTATATCATATGCGCTTTTCATCTTAATTATCAGTGTTTTAAAATTTAGATTTCTAAATTATTATAAATATTAGTTTGAGTTAATTCAAGGTCATGAAAAAAGCTATTATAATAATTAGACAATTAAAAAATGTGTTTTTTTAGCTCATTATTTGTAAGATCCATATCCTGTTTGTTTAATAAGGTTTAATATCTGTTAAATTGTTTCATTTATTTTATTAATATACAAACTTTTCAAAGTCTGTTTATCTCTGTCTGTATTAAAAAAATCAAAACAAGCAAATTCTGTAAAATTTTGTTTTAATGGTCTTCCTGTTTGTTGCTTTTTTGTTCCAAAATAGCGATTTCCTTTTACAAGAAAGCCAACACTTGGCATCCCACATCTTGAGTGTACATACACAATGTTACAAGCAAAACCCATGTGCGCGCACGCACACACACACACACACACACACACACACACAAACATCACTACCAGCACTACAAGGCTAAATAAAACCCAAACACAGGTTGTTGTTGGCTATTAAAGTTAGAGTACGTTATTGTAAAATGAATGAATAGATGAGTAAAGGCAGTTGAAAGGGAGTTAAAGAGCTCACTAAAGTGGCTGTCTAGTGGGGAATCATGGGATATTACCTCCAGGCTGCATTAAAGACAATTCAAACAGCAGTAAATTTCATTGTTAAAAGATAATAGTGAATAATAGGTGTCTGGATGTGTGTTTGTGAAGACAAAGCAGTGTCTAGGAATGCTCTACTCTATTTTCCCCTCCTCTCTCGCCGAACAACTGAAGTAATAAGTAGAAACAACTGCAACAAATTGCTGCGTTCGCGACTGTTAGTGGAAATGCACCGCAGAGATTTTCCTGTACGGCAAATGATGGGGGTTGATGCTGTTTACAGAAATGCTAATTAAGAATAATGAATTTCTGCAGAGACTGTAGTTTTGCAAAGGTAATACTGTACGCTAAAGACTGCCTGTTTATGTCTCTACTGTACTTTTCGGAGATCATAAGGTTCGTGGCGGATTAAAAAGCCCATGAAATCATTTGACGAGTGCAATTTTCTTTCCTGTGCTTACACGGTTGCCTACTGAATGAAGTTTAACTTTTTAAATATATAGACTCTGACTTCATCACAGGAACAAGCCATGATTTGCTAGTAGGGTGCTAATGTACTAATTAAAGTATAGTCAGTAAGAATGATTTATTTATTTATTTAAAATGAACTGATGGGAACATGTTTTTTACGCTAAACGTCATGTCCCTTAAATAAGGAAATTGTACGTTAAACTATAATGGCCATATTATTTAATACTGTCCTATTCATTTGTCACATTCAAATTTAGTTGGATATTTATTGTCATTTATTATATGTCGGGTGTTTGGGTTTGTCTGATTTTACGTCAGACTTCAAGTCGATTCGAGGAAAATTTGAATGGATTAAAAAATAAATAAATAAGCCTGTTTTTGTTTTAATCTGGAATTGAATGCACAGTTTTCACGATACAACAGAAGTAAGGCGGATTAGAGATTAGATGATTAGAGAAGGCCAGCGTAATTTTGAACATTTTGAAAAAAGAAGAGCGAATCTTATTATTAGCTGTTGTAGTAAAAGTGGTACAAACAAAAGCGTACAGAGCGCAGACGTGCATCACCTAATTTTAGGCATTAGTCATATGACCTGTGCAAGTGGGTCGAGGGACATGAAAACACCCATAAATAAGAAATGATCTGCATCACGCCAAATGTCAACCATTTGTGCTCACAGATGTGATTGTTTACTTATTTATCAGTTTCCTTTATCTTACCAGGTAAGACTTTGAAAGTTGCCGTCAGCCGTGTGTGTGTGTGTATTTAAGGGTTGACTGGAGCAGTGGCATCGTGGCCATATGGAAATTTTGGGGAAGGTGAGAATAGCAGAGCACAGTGAAGCCGCCCACCCCCGAGACGGATCCACACATGCTCATTCACTCATAGCTGAGGTGAGCAGGCTTATTTTTACTGGGTCGGGAATCGCGTGGGGAGGCTCACGTAATGAAGCATGGAGCCAGAACTGGGCTACGCCACAGCAGGAAAATGTCAAGTCGCATCTCGCTGCACTGAAAATCATAAATCACCACCTGTACTATTTGCTTGAACCTGCACACACACATCCACGTGCAAAAAAAATTGAAGGTCACGAGAACGTGCCCTCTTTCCATAGTTCACCGCAGCATGGAAAAACTCCCGAAACATCCCCGTGATGCATTTGAACCTCTGTTTTCTCACCTTTCTCACACCTGATGATACGGTGTACCCCAAGGGCACGTCCTAGGTCCTTTACACATTACACCGAGACAAAACAGAAAGCAGCCAGACAGCATGTTCTTCAGGAAAAACATTAAATAAACACTAAATCTGTGTCATCGACTTGCGCGTACGTCTGATTGTGGAGAATCTCCCGTGTTTTTTCGCCCCTGGAAGTCCCACGGGCGAGGTACGCCAGTCGTTCTGCATCGTGACGTCTCGTTTATGCATTCTCCCAAAGAGCTGAGACGGCGGGACGGTGAGTTGAAGTGGACCGCGTAGCGCAGCACTTCACAAACGGGCTGTCAGCGCGTGATAAATGGCATCATCACAGAAAAACCAAACAGCACCAGCGGTCCCTCCAACCAGCCTTCCCAACATATTAACACATTTATTTATTTCTGTGCCGCCGCGCCGTAAATAGGAATGTTTTAAAGCGGGGCAGACTCAGATGTCTGCGGGCGATAATGCTGGTCAGCAGCTCTCCAAGTTCTGTCCACTGCTGCCGTTTCTCGTTGGATGTGTGTTTCATTATTTAGAGCTGCGAGTGGGTGTTTGTTTAGTACATGTGTTTAAGATTTTTAGTAGGTATTCTAGTAAGAGAGGTTCTCGAATAAAAGACCTCTTTTATGAATTGCGAGGAAAAAATATGTTGTAATTAAACTATGACAGCATTTGTATTTTCAGTTGTAAACTAACTCTTCAGATATTAGATAAAAAGCAATAATTTGAAATATTATCTCTCTCTCTCTCTCTCTATATATATATATATATATATGTATATATATATATATATATACAGTATATATATATATATATATATATATATATATATATATATATATATATATATATATATATATATATATATATATATACATATATATATATATATATATATATATATATATATATATATATATATATATATATATATATATATATATATTACCCTCAGAAAAACAAGATTTCCAGTTAATTATATACAATAAAAATATTCACTGGAAAATAATTTAATTATTCTATTAAATCCAATGGAATTAACACATAGCGAATTCTATGTGTTAATTCCATTGGTTTGTAGATGAATTAAAATTATAGAGAATATTCTTATTTAAATTTTATTTTGTAAGAGAAAAAGTTTTTTGTAATCCACTAATCTTTGCTTTAATATACAACTTTTAAAAAAAAAAAAAGAATATAATTTGGCCAAAAGAATATATGACGAATTTTTTTTTTACTTTACATCCAAATCTATGATTTTTAATCGTAGACGTTGGCATCTTGGGAAATCTGAGAACAGATTTAGTCTAAAATTCTAATAGAAGCACGCAATTACTATATGAGGGTGTGTTTCTGAATGGGGAAAACGTACAATCTGCTCTCCATTTAATGTTTATAACAAAAGAGATGCGATTATTCTTTCCCATCAGGAAGCGGGATGCAAGTCGGATCGCTCTGTAAGTTCCATCTCCAAGTATATGAGAGCATAACTGCAGACTCAGGAAGACACACTGAAACATGAGGGAAGACTCCCAGACCCAGGATCCATTTAGTTGTCCCACAGCTGGTCCAGTGATCCTGACAACTGATGGATTGTTTTAGTTTTCCTTGTAAGTGGAGCAGAACTGGTGGAAAACATGTTGTTCTTTGTTACAAAAAAAAAAAAAAACAGATACACAGAGAAAGCGAGTTCACACTTCTACAAACACATCTAGCGAGGGGTACACACACAAATGGGCAACGTTTGTTGGTGGTCAGTGCTAAAGAAAGCTACTTTGTAAGTAGTTCACCATCGGTCAAGCTACGAAGCAAGCGCCACTACAGTTTACTTGCTACAGTATTAACGGGGCAGAAAACGAAAGCATGTAGCGTTTACCTAAATATTTTGCTACAAAAGACAAGATGCAGAGCAGTTCATTTTGAGAACTGGAAATATATCATTATTTTTTGAAAATTCAAAAACAGCCCGATTTGACTGAATCACACTTACCAAGGAGTGATTTTAATAAAGCACACTCAATATCAAGCACAATATAACTGATAAAATGCACAAAATGAAAATTGTTTGTGAGAGAGATATTAGATTGGCATCAATGTTAACAGATAAAAAATATATAGTGTATTTGAACAAATGACACTTATTTGTAATAATTTACAGTATGTAAGTTAAACCAGGGTGATTTCCAATGGTTGAAATTTCATAGAAAATTCTGTCATTGTTTTATAATTGCCCCATTCACCATTAACACTGTCTAAATAAAAAAAGCTTCGATTCCTGATGATGTTGGGAGCAGTGATCGTGGTAAATCAGTTTTACCGCGGTACACAGACTGCAGGCTGTGTGTGGGTGCGAGTGAGTGGCATCTGCTGGTGTCGCCGTGGCGACCGAGGCTCAGTTCTCAGGACCATCTGCTAATGCTGCGTGTCTGGCAGACAGGTCCATACAGGCCTCATCTATTATTGATGCGCCTCTCAAAAACATATACACACATACACACGCAGACACGTCGTTTCCTCAGTTAGGGAGTGTTTATGGGTACATTTGCCCCGCGCTTCATATGCCATCAAAGCTGAAACTGACATCGGCCATCTTTTCGGTTGCGCGGGTGAGTCGTAAAACAGACCTTTCAGGCTTCACATCTCTCTTTACATGTAGATGAAAGCTGCACGTGTCATCTAAAATCATGCTGACACAAGTAAATCTCCTCTATGTCGGGTATTAAAGGAATGTGGCCGGTTCAATACAAGTTGCGTCAGTTTCACAAATGATTTTGTTTGGTTTGTCAAAATAAGAATGAGGAAAAGTAATATACAGCGCGCATCTATAAGTAAAAGCACTGCACAGAAATACACAATGCCTGAAGGTCTGGACTGAAATATTAAGAATAATGAAGATTTGCAAAGTATGATGATATTTCTATTATACAGGTGTAAAAGTTGATTACAATGTACTCAGTTTTAATTACATTTTGAAATGTAATGTCGTGATCCTTCATAAAATGGTTTAATTTGCTAAAATGATCAATGTTATTGTTTTTAAATATTTAAAAAAAAAAATTCTTTCCTTTTCTTTGATGAATAAAAAATTCAAAAGATAAAAATATTATTTATTATTTAAAATTAGTTTTTTTTGTATCATTATAACTGTTTGACTGTTACCGCTAGTCAATTTAATGAATCTGTGCAGAACAAATTCATTTAGAAAAATTGCTAACCTAATCTTTTGGTAGCGTGCTATGGAGTTATAATCAATATAATTTTTATAAAGCCAATTCAAAGCCTGTCATGTCTATTTAAAGCTGATAAACCCATCAACGCTCACAAGGATACCAGAAAATAAAATTACAATTTTGAAGAGTAAAAAAATAATATCTCATGTTAATGATTAATTGCGATTAAACACATCCAAAATAAAAGTTAACATAACGTATGCGTACTGTGTATATTTACTATGTATACTGTATATAAACACACTCATTGTTATAATATATATATATATATATATATATATATATATATATATATATATATATATATTTAAATATGTTATATTAGTATATTAAATCTATTTTTATATAAATACAAATTGTGTATTAAATATATACATGTAAATATTTTTAATATATATAATGCATGTGTGTGTATTTATAATAATAATAATAAAAAAAAAACATGGCTCCGATTTTCATTCCATTAAATGTATATTTCTGTACCTGTTCTTGTTTTTTTTACTTTTTTCATTGTTCACAGTTCCTTTAACTTGCCCATCATCTATGAAGTATGACTTTATAAGCATTGCATACGAACTTTTTGGGACACATCTGAACAGAAGTATCCAAATATGAATGGCACATATTAATACGAATATGTGCTTGTTTGTGAGAGCCAACGTGAGAGTAAGAGATTTCAGAACCAGAGATGAGAGCAATCGATGTGTGTGTGTGTGTGTGTGTGTGTGTGTGTGTGTGTGTGTGTGTGTGTGTGTGTGTGTGTGTGTGTGTGTGTGTGTGTGTGTGTGTGTGTGTGTGTGCAGTGGCTCGTCAGGCTAATCCAGATAAAGCAGTGAAGGGTGAGTAAACAGCAGTGGGGGAGGACTGGCACTGTAATTAGCGGGTGGCATATGCCAAAGCTGTCAGAAAGCGTTTCAGCGCGGTGTTAACGTGTGCGTCGCCGCCGTCTGTCCCTGCAGAGGAAGAGGACGAGGAGACACCACCACACCCAAACCACACACCTACCGACGCGCCGGACACCGCAGTATCAGAACAGAGGGCACTACGCTCTGTGCTTTTCAGAGTGTGGCAAATCATGCTTTTCTAGTGGTTTCAGGAATTGAAATGTTTCCTTCACTCATGCACCTATTAAAGGAGCAAAGGTGACAGAAAGAAAGAAAAAGAGAGAATTTGATTTGAATCTGAATTTGAACTGTTACTGTGACTACCGTAGTACGTGGACTCTTTCCAGATTTCCTGGAAGTCTTCGTAGCTGCTTAAACATCTATAGCTACGAATGGAGACAAGGCTCAAATATATCAAATCTATTCTTTTTTTTTTTTGCATTCTTATTTGCTCAAACAGCAAAAGAAAGAATAATACCACAATACTGTTTTCATAACTTAAAAAAGAGAGAGAAAGAAAGAGAGAGGGCATTTAGAGGACAATGTCATATTCACTCCAACAGCCGCCGTGTTAGAAACTCGCTAATAACAGGGTTTTTTTGCAAAGTTATGTCAAAATATTATAATAGAAAGTATAGTTTTAAAAAAAAAAATAAATTTCTTAAAATATATATATATTTACATTTTAAAGAAAATAATAAACTACATTTTAATAAAAAATAATGTATTCATGTACAATTCAATTAAACAACATTTGTTTAATAGAAAGGTTTTGCAGCTATAACAGTGTTATAAGTGGCACTGGAAAAATGTACACACACACGCACACACACACACACACACACACACACACACACACACACTCTTTCTCTCACACACACAAATGTTAAGTACACAAATACTACTACTACTAATAAAATACAATAAAATGTATTATACACAGAGTTTAAATCTACCATAAAACATGGCTTTTAATGATTTGAGGCATTTAAAGGCTCTTTTATGGTATCACAAAAATGTATTCATTTTTTCCTCCACTGATACCTGGGACATGATTATTACTCATATTGTTGCATGCCAACAATAGAAAAGCATACAATAATAGAATTTCAGCATTTGAATAATACAGTTACGTATCTGATATCATTACGCGGCAGGGTTCCAGGAGATGTTACGTCTGGTTTGAAATGATCGCTCGAATGAATTCAACGCAATTCCAAGCAGAAAGGGACACTACAGCGGCACTACAAAGCATTTAAGTATTGAAACAACATGAAACCCAATGATAGACACGTAGAAACAGTCGCGGTTGTTTCAGCAAACTGTGTCAATCAGTCACTGCGATGACGAGATAAGAAATAAACGCGAAACACTGATCAATGCGAGTTAGCGGTTTACACCAATCAGACAAGGAAGAGCCGCTCGAGTGTGCTTTAAATCTCGACAAAACCTCAGTGATCAGTGTTCAATAGATCTGCCTGATTGCACGCAGGAAACAATCCAGACAAAGAGCGCGGCGTTGCGGTACGGAAACAATTACAACTTTAGCTCAGCTCAGAAACACTGGAGGACTGTAACAGAGCAACACAGATGAAGATAACAAACAAACACAACGCGGACGTTGTCCTTTTAAGCCAAAAGTCGGTCTCCGGAAACGTACGACAGCTTTCCATAGCAAATTACCTCCTTTTTTAGCTGTACGTCTTGCGTTTTTTTTCCTTACCGCATTCCACCATTTCTACACCAATTTATTTAGTTTGAGTTTCCTGCCATCAGCCTAATTATGGAAAAGGCATTACAACGCGGTAGCTTTCTCACGACATGGATAAACATAAAATCCGGGCCCGTAAGGGAGAAGGAAGTGCTTTTATTCGCTACAAAAAACACTTCCTCCCCCAAGGCAAAAGAAATGATCTCATAAGCAGCCATTCCAGGCATAGATGTATAAATATAATACATATAAATATAAACATTTAGTGAAAGAGACCACAGAGTACGGCAAGAGAAATACACGCCACCTCCGGTTCAGCTAATATGCCATTATGACCCTGCCGAGGTGAAACAGAGGACAGGAGGAAAATAAAAAAGATTTCATTAATCAGTATCTTCTTTCCAATAGGACAAAAAAAGATTCATTTACTTGAAAAGAAATCGACACTAGGGCTACGTTCACATCGGAGGTGAAATCAGGCTTAAATGAGTTATATGTGACCAGCAGTCAATAATAATAGAATTGAGCTTTTTTTCCATTGACAATTCTGTTATTTTTTACGAATTTGTTTAAATGACTCCACAAACAACTGTATACTTTTTCCTACTTAAACTAAAAAATGGGAAAAGACATCAAAGGGCTATTTGTACTTGGTAGTCGCCGGCAGTCGGGATTAAGGGGCGGAGCATTCTCTCCTAAAGAGCATTTGATTGGACAATCAGTAGTTCGGGATGATTCACCAACTTTTGTAATTTTACATATTGTTACTTTTAGTAAGAAACAAAGTCTCATCTTACAAACTATGTCCTTTTTTCAAACAATACATGCTGTTTTTAACTCTATTTGATGTAGACTGAAAAATCCAACTTTTTTAGTGCAACACTGTTTTTATGTGCCTTACTGCACGTTTTGCCAGTGTCAAAAAAGTGGTGCTAAAACACAGATTCAACGTGAACCCTGGCGCATTTGTATTACATTGACACTTAGTTTTTATTATGTTAAAGTATACGGTGGAAATACGCCCCACACCAAATCAAACCCTAAACTACTTGACAGTGTGAATACAAAAAAGTGATATAAAATAGCATTTGTTAGTGCAACCATGCCATTTCAGCTTCACTGTAAATTTGGCAGAGTAAAAATTAAGGAGAAAATCTTACTCTATGTCCAATAACATTTGGTCCCCACTCTTTTGATAGAGTCGTTTTTCCAGATTTAATTTTGGTGTTAATATTTTACTGTATTTAGTGGTTGTTGTTTTTTTATTATTAACTCTTGTTCCATTTTACTCAATTCGAGGTAAAAGAATTAGACTTCACCACTTTTTAACTCTTACAACAATTTACAATAAAGACAACAACAAACTGCCTCCTAATTTTATTTTCATGATAATTTTATTTTTAGATTCATGATCACTTGATGGCTTCGGCATCTATGCAAACTGTTTTGTCGAGCCGTAGTTACACAGGATTCGAACCGGAGCTGTACATCTCTGTACTCAGCGTCTATGAAAACCCACAGACATGAAGCCGAATATGTGTGATGCTAACGTTCAAATGCGTTGTTTTTCAAATCTCCCAGAATATTAACGTCGTTTTGAAGCCATAACATGATAAGCAACTGCGTGAAAATGACGTTTTATTAATCGAAACCCTAAATTCGCCTGAAAAGTAACAAAAGGTGTCAGAGTTTTACCGCCTCTAGTGTTCATTTCGTTTCTGAACCGCAGTGATATGTACTTATTGGTACGTATTTCGTGTCTCGCTAAAAAGTGCACCCAGGTACGTTTATGTCATGAGACCAGGTAGAAAAGATCTGTTACAGCAGCAGTGAGAGTGATCATCTTTTCCTCTTTACACTAGTTTTGCTGCAAAAAAACCCAGCAAGAACTCAATCTGTTTTTTAACCGTGGAAAGACGTCAAAACAATATATATATATATATATATATATTTTTTTTTTTTCCTCAGGTAGGTTTTCTGTGTTCGCTAGATAAATAAAGTCAGTGAAGATTATTTTGCTAAATATTAGACAAACTACCGTGTTAGTTGTCAAACTTAAATGATCTGTTATGATGAACGTTATGATACCGTGTTAAAAGAAAATATTTCAGCAATATATTTAGAAGTACATGATCACATGATTAATATATTTAAAAATAAATAGTAAATACATTTAAATTTGGTCTCTAACACTAAGAAAATGTTCATTCTAACAGAATGTATTTAAAGAAAATGTATTTATTTATTATTTAAAGTTCAATTAGTTCAGTAATTTAATTTTCCCCCCTACTGATCATGCTTGCTTTTAACATTAAGAGAAGAAAAAAAATCAAAAGCTAATTTCCCCAAATATAATACGTTCACATTTCAGACACGTTCAACAAGAGCTGCTGGCGAACATATGCACGTTTATGACTTCACTGTTTATTCCTTATCTCCCATTCTCTCCGAGCAAACAGAGACTGAACAAACGGCAGCTACACAACTGGACGATTCACAGATGGACATTTTGATGAACTTTACATGGAGATCAGCCGTAAGATCTTATGTTGTTTTTGTTAGTTGACTTTTTCTTTATCGCCAGACTAATTAAGATTTAGTGAGGTGCAGTGGAAATTAATAACCTAGAACAAGCCAGTAAAAACCCTTTCTGCGCTTTCGAGACAGTCAGCAGCACCGGTCCTTTGAAGTGCCTCTTTTTTTTACACGCGGTTTTAACAAGACTCTGTAGGAAACTGTTCAGAGTTGAACTTTTTTGCTTTTTCTTTGAAGTGAAGGTAGAAGTGAGCTCTGTCTGGCCGGCCGTAGAGGGGCTTCTGGGCAGAGGAGGATGTGTGCCACTGTTTACACTTCCTGAATACTCACTCGCTGTAAACAAAAGCGGGAATAATGACCAAAACAATCACAAACCGTCACCATGGAAAGAAGAATAGAAGAAACACAGCAGAATGCAAAAAGAACACCCCAAAAGCGTAACAATATCTGACCGTTTCACCACAACTATGTTGAGCTAAACTCAAATTTTTATTAAAAAATATCATGCACAATAGTTTATTTAGTTAATCAGCAAAAACGGATACCTTCGTTTTTAACAATTTAATTTTTTTTTTAATTATTGTGCACTCCAATTAATCTCAATCAAACAGTTGGGTTATTTTATACAAATAAAAAAAATTAAAAATACACAATAAAACATAATAACAATAAAAACATGATTTAAAAAACTTATAACTATTTAAAGTTTACTATGGATCATTTGTAATCCATGCTTCGTTTAATAAATTCTAGTTCTTTTACAACTTTATTTTTCTTTATTTGTATTTTTTTAAATAAATTTATAAAAGACAAATGTTTTACAAAACTAAATTCGATATTAAAATTCTCCTACACTGACATGTTTTGGTTTTTTCTTTTTCTTTAAAGGTACTAAAACCAGAATAGAAGGCTAAACGTCGGTCAGCAGCAGAATAAAGAGCAGCAAAAAGAATACGTCAAACGCGCTTCGTCAAGCTTTTAGGTGAATGAGTAAAAAAAAAAAGAAAAAAGAAAGAAAACAATCTCTTGCACACCATGGAGAAAGTTGAGGAAGGAATGTGGCAGCAACAAATGAGCGCAGACGTTAATTTTGCTCCCAAACCCTTTAACATCAGCAAAGGTCATTCATTAATAATGGGGCAGCACTGGAGCTTTGGGGGCACATGCCTGTCCCGGCACCAGCCACGCATTAGACCACGGCTCAGCGCCCTGCTCCTTTGTCATTGCCGCTAATTATCCAGCGAGCTGTGTGCCGTCTGCGCAACCTTTACGTTCAGAAGCGCTCATTTATAGTGATACACAGCCACTGTGATGATGTCACAGGTATTAAGAGTCACACAATAAATTCTCATGATAAAACGCGTAAAAACTGTTTATGTATGCAAACCGACTTCGCATTTGAGGTCACCATCTAGGAGGAAACTCGCATCTGAAGAAAATGTTTAAATGCCATCAGGAACCGCTCAGGACCTTTGTGCTCGTGCAGATAATGCAAGCATTGAAAGGGAAAGGCTTTTATTAAAACAACATTAATCAACATTGTTTCCATTCTCAGTGCATGCAGTTTTATGCTGAATGCCAGAACGCCATAAATAAAAATTTCACTCTCGTCATTCTAGAGAGCAAGGCTGAGCACGATCGGTGTAGTCTGATTCCCGAATGAATCACGCTTTTGAGTCATTTCTTTTTAAATGGATGAAAAGTCGCACTTCATGGTTGTCTGTCTTAGTGGTTCCAGTCAAATTAAATAAAGTAAATGATAGTGTGCACAGAAATAGCAAAAAGATTGCGATAAAAATAAATATTTAATATCTGACTGTTTCGCCATAATAATGTTAAACTAAACATAGATTAGATTTTCATCAAATCTTTGTACAAAATGAAGAGTTAATTTGCAAAAACAGATTTGTTTTTAACTATTCTCAAAAATCATGTTTTTTTTTTCATTGTGCATTCCAACAAAAAAAAAAAAACAAAATAAAACACAACAAAAACATGATTAAAAAAAACTACCAAAAATCTGTTTTTGCAAATAAATTATTTAAAGTATAATAATGTTTAACGTGGATAATATGCAATCCGTATTAGGCACACATCATAATATTAAGAGTGAATATCAGCATATTTTGCACATGAATATAAGCATTTTTATTCAAATATTGTTTAAATGCTTCAATTAATAAATCAGAGTTCTTTTACAACTTTTTTTTTCTTTAAATCCTTCAAAAATTAACTAGATTTACAAAGAAAAATGTTTTATAAAACTAAATTAAATATTGAATTTTTTTTTTTACAATTACCTACTTATTTAAAACTACTGAAACCATCCAGAACAGAAGCACCGGAAACCAGAACGGTTACATTTTTTTTAAGAATTCGATCCCTAAATATCAGTCAATACTACGATCTGAAGATGGCTCAAGCGGTAATAGACTATAACACAAACTGCAACACAGAACTTTTTTTTCACAGGGGCTTGATACATACTCGGCCCCTTATGAAATATTAATCTCTGGCTCTTCCAAATAAAGAGTTTTATATCTGCTTGTTTATTTTTCCATTCACTTTCTCCTTTCGCTCTCAAAATCATTTGTAATACCCACAGTCTCTCTGCTTCAGTCCATTACAGTAAATTGGTGAACATGGCAATCGTAAAGGCCAAAGTGGCCATGAGATCTGTTAAAAATTCACCAGCCAGCACGACAAAAGTGTCTGTTCAGCAAAGAGTTGGAGACAGGATAAAAGCTGTATAAACACGTGTCAGAGCGGCACTCAGAGGAGGGGCCGACTAAATCCGAACCCCAATGATGAATTTGCTTTAAATAACTTATTTTTACAGTGACAGAAAAGAAATGGCAAAGTGACCTGCATCCGTAAATGGAAAAACACTAAAGCTGTGTTACGAACGAATAAACTGTACTGGATGAAGTGTGGGGAATAAAAAAGTGTCTAATATGTATCTAAATCAAAATGTAGGCCAAGTTAAAACAACGTATATATATATATATATATATATATATATATATATATATATATATATATATATATATATATATATATATATATATATATATAAAAAAAATATATATATATATATATATATATATATATATAAAAAATACACATACTGTGCATATACACATACACATATATATATATATATATATATATATATATATATATATATATATATATATATATTACAGTAAATGGAATTTATTGACTAATTTGAATGAATGAAATCTAATATACACACACAGATAGATAACTCATCTAAAGAAGAAAAACATGACAAATATAATTAACTGTTAGCAATATTTAGTATTTCAATTTAAGAATTGAAAAAAGAAACATTAAAACCCTTAAAATCTGTTTTGGGGACAAATATTGCCACCTTAAAAAAAAAACAGCAACCAAAAAAAACAAAAAAACTCCAACACAGTATGGCACTCACAATTTCAACAGCACAAATACAAATAAACTAATGAATTAATCATTTTTGATGTTTTTTTTCCCCATGTGGGACACCTGGAGACCTTTAAAAATGGCATAGGATGCACAAATCTATATATTTTTTCCGATTATTCCACCTTCATCCCGCGCCAGACCAGACAGACGTCAGGGAAGAAATAAACCGTTTGACCGATGGCTATGTACAGTGATTCTGAGAGCTTTCATTTGGCCCCCACTGTCCATCGTCTGGTTCGGGAGCTTTCTTTTTTTTCTTCCCCGCGTTCATTTGGTGCGGCTCCAGCAAACGCCGAGGTGTTTCGATATCACAGGCATAAGGCAGATTTGGAGCGTGTAAGCACAATGCGCTGCGAATCAAATTACGCTGGTGCTGTGCTACACGTTCTGCGGTCAGATTAGCATGGTGTTTGCAGAAGCCAGTGGATGTCACAAAAGCTGTCTGTTATTACGGTGAAAGCAAATCAGCAAAGTGTCATTAAAAGCAATCCCGTGGGCACCTAATGGGGGGAAAGATACATCCGTAGTTTCTGGAGCACAAATGCAATTTAACAGCATGTCAAGGTGACCAAGCATGTACTCGGTGGGGATTTTATTGCAGTATTAGAGTGTTGTAAGCGAGGCAACTTAGATAAAGAGGAACACTAAACAAAGATGGGCGGCAATGTCAAGCGCTCAATGGTGCCGTGGGGAAACTAGCTTAACTGCTTTTCAGAAATTTGCATGTTTTGCTAAATACCCATTGATAAATATGTTTAAAACTCCCTTAGAGAAAATGTGCAATGTTTTACGGAACAAATAACACAAGAATAGCTCACCACCAGGGGTTTAACACCATAAAACTAGCAAAAGCGAGCATGATGGAGGAAGTGCTGTAATGCGATCTCGTTCTCCAATCCAACGCTTCTGAAAGCATTAAAGGTATAGGATTGAATGAGCAAGACTTAAAGTTAAGTTTATTGTGCATATATGATCATTTCCGGATCGAGAATGCAATCAGGGTTAGGGGAGGTTCGACGGCATAAAAGAATGGTTCGGTAAATCATTAAATAAATAATAGTATTAATACTAATAATAATTAGTTTTTTGTAAATGTCATTGCAGCGCAACCAAGTAAATGTTAAACATTTCTTATAGCTTACACTTTTCTAAATTATTATTATTTTTCAATTATGAATTAATAATTCATTAAACTTTAGTGATACCACATGCCATTAATGTGACCACAAAACCAGTCTTAAGTCACCGAGGTATATTTATAGCAATAGCCAAAAATACATATTACGGGTCAAAATTATTGATTTTTGTTTTATGCCGAAAATCATTGAGATATTAAGTAAAGACCATGTTCCATTTGTTTTGCATTTGTTTTTGTCTTATATATATATATATTAAAACATAATTTTTAACTAGTAATATCTATTGCTAAGAACTTCAACTTCATCTTCAACTTTACAGACAATTTTCTCAGCATTTAGATTTTTTTGGCGCTCTCAGATTCCAGATTTTAAAATAGTCATATCTTTGCCGAACCAATGCTAATCCTCATCTCAATTTAAAAAAATTAACCTTTATGACTGGTTTTGTGGTCCAGGGCCGCATTTTACAACCTTACCTTGTCATTTTTAATGATGATGTAAAATGCATATAATTTCAATATATAATGAATATATAATTTAATAAATACACTGTTAAAAAAATGTAAAATGGCTATATTTTGTTAATCACATAAGAACCCTTAATGATACCGTAAAATGCATATCTTATTTAATATATATTTATGTTATGTAACTTTTATTTAATATATTTATGTTCAAATGAATATTTTTTTCTACTCACTATTCTGAATATTGGTACACGAATGCATTAATTTGATGCCAAAGCTTAAAGCGTTGCAGAAATACTGAAAATGCCGTCGCATGCCGATCGCTCGAAGAATCATCTTACCCTTCGTGGTCCGTCACATCCGCTCCGGGAACTCGGCTGGAGAGCGCAGGACGGGCCAGAGCGATCTCATCATCGGAGAGCGGCACACAAGCTGCCAATAAAGACAAGATGACATGAAAAAGTGGAAAGGAGATGCACTTCGTAATGGACAACATCGAGATATGAAAGACTACGTGTGAGCCAAGCGTTCTTCCCTGGATCAATTTACATATTTTTACAGTGGCTTTTTTAAAAAAAAAAAACCTTGAATAGTTTATTCAAATAAAGAGGAGCTTTTAATGTCCGCCTCTGACAAACGGCATTCAATAAAAGGAGCATACGCCCGTGTGGGGCGAGATGGGCTGCTGCCAAATATTTTTGAAATGGCTTGTGCAGGAGCAATCTGAAGATTAAAAACATCTCTTGAATTACAATGACACATCACAAAATAAAATTAATGCAGTATTTTCATTATAAGGATTGAGTTCCGGAGTGTTTGACCGTCCATTAGTTGAAGGGGGAAGGGACGACACCAGATACTACAACGATTCGGGTGTCAAAGGCCTTTTAGGCAAATACGCAGCATCTCACTCCATGTCCTTAGCAAAAGGAGAGAGTCCAGAGCGCTAGCAGGAAAACTAAAATCAATTATACTGCTGAGGAACATAACCGTTCATTCCGATTAAAGAAAAAACAGTAATAATCTTTACATTTGTATTAAAGCACGCTGAAAGCTGTATTAGAAACCATTTCCACCGCTAGTAAATGTGCCAAAAAATATAAAGAAATGAAAAACTACAAAAGCATTAAAACTACAAAAACTGCAAAAGCCTTTTCTTATAAAACATGTATATGAATTTTTTTTTTTTTTTCAAACAACGTATGTCTCTAGATCGGGGTGTCTGGGTCTAGTTGGTCAACCTTTTATAAGCCATTTAACCTGCATTAACTAACTAAATTAGTTTGACTTTTCAGTTTCAGATATTATAATACATATAATATACAAGTAGGTTAATTTGAACAAAACGTAGGCTATATGCACGCGTCCCTTATCAGGCACAACAGATTCAACTCATCGGCTCACCACTGCAAGACCTGAATTAGGTGCATCGGATGAGGGAGAAGCATGGGTGCCTCCAGGACAGCTTTAAAAACCGCTTGCATTTTTTAACGTGACCGAAATCTAGTCTCTCATCGCGAGCTTTGGCGCCACCGTGCGGTCATTCAGATGAACAGCGCTTTCGGATGAAGTCGCCGCGTGCAGTCGGTGGAATTTAAAAGTGTGTTTACGTGTGAAAAAAAAGCATTGTTTTGTTGGTAAGGAGAATGATTTTACACTTCAACTCTTTTCGATAAGCAAAACAAAAAAAAGAGAGAAAGTAAAAATATATATTAGCAACATAGGCCAATGAAATCTACAAAACAACAACAACAAAAACGAATTGATTAGATTAGTTGATTTATCCCTCATAATACATCTAGATAGTTAAGGGGAAACACTGCAGGCAAAAACATACATTTTCATACACCTGTCAAATTTGAGATTTTAAGATTTTTGGTTTTTTCATAAAATATCGTTGTACTAGTGTAAAGAAAACATCCAGAAGACACTGAAGTGTTTGTTTGATAGCACTTTTTTCTGTTTGTATCAATATATTTCATTACAATACGTATTTTTAAAGGCCATTTTTACAAAACGAGTTTTTTCTCCTGTACGCCGAGCCATGTATCTCCAATTCAGTAGTAATTCCACACATTAAACATTCATTTTTATTCCTGTATATTTCCTGAAGGTTTTTTAAAGAGGGATTGGTTCATGTGTTTTCAGCATTTTATTCACCCCCAAAACTGTAAATTAATTTAATGTATAAATATGCATGCACTCATTCAGTTTAGCTCGTTTTTGTAACTAATAAGATATAAGTAAAAAAAAATAAAATAATAATAATAATAAAAACAGAATCCTATGCAAGGAGACCTGCCTAAAAAGTTTTGTTTTGTTTTTTAACTTAATGTTTCATAATAAAGTATAGCCATTAAAAGCAGTATCAATGGTTTCCTGCATGTTTTCACTTTTTTTTTTAAATTAAAAAAACATATAGCCTAATAATGATATTTATTCTTAAATACTCTGTTTTGTATATTAAAGTGAAAGTGTTATTACAGCATGTATATAAGCCTACTCATATTATTACTTATATAAGTGATGAACTGGCAATAGCTAGGCTAGGAGTTGTTTTTATTTGGTTATTTTTTATTTATGGCCTTACATGTTCATCCCACTAAATACAAATATGAAACCGTCTTTTAATGTTTAAATAGTCAGAATGTAATCTCGATTCAATCACCCAGACAATGCGGATAGTCTAGATTCTACTAGACTATCCATAGACTTACATCTCTTCCTAGCAACACCCCTGATCAATAGGTTGTTAGGTATATCTGCCTGGTTGCTAGGGGGGCTCTGGGTGGTCGCTACCATGCAATTGTTAGCTTACTTTATGTTGCTAGCATGATATACTGTATATTCTGTAGATAGACTATTAGATGAAATGGATGTAAAGCATTTTAATCGGGATTTTAAAAGGGTATACGTTTACTTTTGACAGTTGGAGTTTGAATCTTTCGCTTAAACGCTCCCTCGGTATAAACCTATGGATTTTCCCGGATTTTGACCGTCAGTTTTAGGAAAGTTCGATCAGTTTGACTCGTGAAGATAATATAGCAGGGTTGGAAATATCGATTTCTATTCTTAGTCTAACTTATATCCCGGGATTCGGTCTATGCTGTTGTTAGTTGAGGATGAACGTGTTGAAATAACATATTTGTAGAGCGCCTCATGCAATAAAGCCTGATTTTTGCTACTCTTACTTCTGTTATGAAAGTAAATTGCGTTTTGTTTTCTCTGGCAGCAGCGCCCGATCCACTTGCTTCCAGGTTCCGAATCTGCACGAAAAGAGCATGGGTGTCAGAAAGGACGCTGAAAGAAACGGTACAACTTAACGTTACTGAAATGTGCACTATGTAGGCCACAGGCCTCGTTTAACCTCTCAGTGTTTCGTCAATGAATCTCGAAAGCGACCTGACGCGAAATGTCACATTTACCACAGGAAAGTCGTTCATTCGAAGTCCACAAGTTGGGCCTTTTTGCTACAAGTTCTAAATTTGTACTTAGCTTAACCTGTTCCTCAATATGTAGGCTGTTAAATGTAGGCGTTTAAATAAATGCGTCATGAAACGGAGCACCTGTAGATGAACGCTAATGGCACCACACTTTCAAAGAAGTAAATATTAATCATATTTTTGAAAGGAGTAACAGACAACCCCTATGTACGCTTATAAGTCTATTTTTTACTATTAGCTAAAAATGCTGCAATAGCGTTGATATAGAAAACGCTAATCCACTTTTGAAACGTAAAGTCGCGCCAAAGACAGTGATGCGCTTCAATTAGGCTTCATCTGCAGCACCTGTGTCACTCTCGAGCCCGAAAGGAAACTTTCGACCTTCACAGTTTTTTTCTGCTTTTATTCGGAAAGCCGTGAAGTTCTGTACGCGTATTGTTTTTTATTTATTATTTCTTGAAGATGCAGAAAGCCTTGAAGAAGTACTTTGTAAACATGGACGAGTATCTCGCCAGCATCGGGCTTTACCGAAAAATGATGGCCAGAGACGCGTCCTGCCTGTTTCGAGCTGTTTCTGAGCAGGTAAATTTTGTAGATATGTATACCTCAACGTAATCTCAAAACCTACATTTATCTGTGGCGATTCAGAAGTGATGTAAGCCTGTGCTGTAGCATTGCTTGTAAAGTAGCTTGACGACATTTTTACGATTATACCTCTCCAATAAAGCGCATGCCCGGGTGTTTTGATGTATACTGCTAAACTGATGTTTTATTTTGTTACAAGCTTTATTACTCCCAGAATTACCATCAGCGAATAAGAAAAGAGTGTGTCAACTTCATTAAGGCAAATAGATGCAACTTTGAGCCTGTGAGTGAGTTCAGACTACATCAGCAGAAACCTCTGTACAAACTGTCAATAAGTTTATACGTTATAACATGTTGTGTTATGGTTTACCGTGTCTTTCAGTTTGTTCAAGGATCTTTTGAGAAGTATCTGGAGCGGTTGGAAGATCCTCAGGTTTGTATTCAGGGGCTTTTCAATCTTTTTTCTGCATAGGCTATTAGATTTATTTGTATTTTTAATAATTAAGCTATTTATTTCTTCAAGAATCAGAATAAACTTAAACCTAAAATGGTTAAGACACGTGAATGCACATGTAAAGGTGTATGTTTTTTTTTATTTTATGTAAATTTAATGCGTGGCACCTTAATATCCCAAATTCAATAGGAAACCACAGGTCAAGTGGAAATAAAAGCACTGTCTTTACTCTACAGGTATGCTTTGCTGCTCTCTCTTTAATCTTGAGCCTTTTTGTGATACGCTACTAATCTGTTCAAGTAACCATGTTAAAGGAATAGGTCTCTCAAAGAGGAAACCCATAATTTACTCATTTTCATCCGGTTTCACGTCTCTTTCTTCAGTGGAACACAAATGTTCGATTTCTGAAGGACATCTTTAATATGCTAAATGACTAAAAGGAGACTTCTGTGCTGTTTCCCAAGTCACATAATAGTTTTATGTGATAAATGGATCAAAAATGATAAACTGTTAATCTTCTCAGAAGGTTTATTATTACAGTGTCAGTTGTGCTACAATTTAATGCTTAATGAATAACGACTTCTTTTGGTTTGTTTCCCACACAAAGCTATCTTGTGGTTTTGAAAGGCTTGAAACTAAGTGTTTAAGTTTTGTGGACTGCTTTTAGGAGAGGTGTATTTATTAATTTAACTTTCATTTTATATTTAAAAGAAAAGCCTGCACATTCAAATAAACCATTTGCGTTCCGTGGTAGAAAAGCATGGCTTTAAAATAAAATGTGGTAGATCGTTCCTTTACTTTACGCAGTACATCTGAACTAAATCTAATTTGAATACATTTTAGGTTTAAAATGTAGAGTTTTGGGCCTTTTTCTTATATGAATGGTGTTCGGCGCAGGCGGTGCTTTGTCATTTACAGGTATCCAGGTAAGCCACCAACTGAGATTGCGGAGGAGGACAACTTGCCTAAGGTGAGAAATTGGTTAATCTCCATTAATTCACATTTAAAAGTTAAAATTCAAGTTCAGTCGTCTTAGTCGGTGTTACAGTTCTGACCGTGTTACTAATTGCAACTAAGGAACTAATTGCAGGTACTGCTGCTGAGAAATGACTGTAAACCAGCAGTATATACAGCTGTGGGATGACTTTTTAAGTTATGAAAGATTTGAGACCATAAATTTGAGCAGGAAGTTCTTTTGTTGGCTCCCGGAAAGCTAGACAAAAGTTACATAGTGGTCATTAAATAAGAGATGATCCAGTTGAATCTATCAGCTCTAGATATTTTACTGCACAAGCTGTTTTTCATGTGATTGGGATTTTTGAGGCTGAGATCAGTTTTTGATTGGCAGCATTCACACAGTCCAGCAGCTTGGTTTGAAATGTGAAGTTTTTTTTCTTTAAGCATTACTTTGTTGATGAAGCACAGTTTTATTTGTGCAGCACTCATTATATTTCCCAACACATTTACCATCTCAAATGCTGCCCCACAGATTTTGCTGTGTTGCTCAAACAATGGCCACTATGACATTGTTTACCCCAAGAACTATCCAGTGGATGCTGCAGTCTGTCAGGGTGAGTTAGCAGGTCGTCAAACCCATATAATGTGTATAATCATCATGTAAAACTGTACACATTTTGTATCTATCTTAACATCACAGTACTGGGATGTTGTATGTGCTGCTTTCATTTTTTTTCTTCTCCCTAGCGCTATTGTATGAACTGTTGTATACTCATGTTCTGGGAGTTGAGGAAGAAGAGCTGCAGGTGGCGCTGGAGGGTTTCAGAGGAGGAGGACGAAGATACCGAAGCAGCCATTCTATGTGCAGTGAGGACGCAGGATACGATACCCCAGAAGACCGTCTTCAGAGGTCTTCTCTTGTTTCCTGACTGTATCATAGTAGTTTTTTTTTTCTGAATGTTTATTCTGTTCTTGCTTGTTTCATCAGGGAGAAATGTTGAAGGCTCACATGCCTCGAGTAGATTGTAAGCAAGTGGTTGACCCACAGGTCCAAATTCTGTCCTTTAATCATCCTCATGATGTTCAGACTCACGTGAAACACAAAAAGCAGATGTTTAGATAAACGTCTTTTGCTGTTCTTTACTATATATTGACACTTAATAGTGCATGTCAAGCTACAAAAATGCAGAAAAACACCTACAGAAGTAGTCCATAAATCCTTTGCAACTATATTCCGAGGTGCATGATTACTTCATGTGAGGAAATAAATTTAAACTTTTTTTTTTTGTTGTTGTTTTTATTTTTTATAAGTCTTTTAAATTGATCAAAAGTTAAATACTAGAAGTACACATGTACTTTCTACACATGTACAATAAAAATGTAACTGAGCTAAATTTTAAATGATTATTTCACAACTTAATGTTTCACTGTACTGATCACATGAATGCAAACTTTTTTTTATCAATTATAAAACTTTAAATAGTATTGTACTTTTGTATACAGTAGCTTGATTTACATTTATTAATTTAGCAGATGCTTTTATCCAAAGCGACTTACAAATAAGGACAATAGAAGCAATCAAAAACAACAAAAGTCTTGACAAGTCTTAGTTAGCTTAACACAGTACATGTAGTCAAATTCTTAGAATTATTTTTTTTTTTATATTTTGATGTGCATTCTTTTCAGTTCATTTAAAGATTAATCTTGCAACTGCGTTCTGGAATAATTATAGAGGTTTGATAGTACTGTCTGAAAGACCAGGGCAAACATTTTCCCAAAGAAGGGGACTGATCTTCCTAATGTTGTATAACTCAAATCTGTAGGATGATAATTTATGGATTAGTTAAGCTTATAGAAGTTATGCATAGTTGTAATTTTTCCAAAACTTCTGGTTGCTTTATGCTAACCTTCTTTAGAATTCCATTTGTGTTTCACTAGTGAATGTGAGCTTATGTGCTTCATATGACTTTGTTCCAGAGAAGAATGGGAGTCGAGTGGTCACAGCCGTTTAGAAGACAAAACCAAAGCTGGAGCTGATGACCAGAAGGTGACTAAGACTATAATTTAAGAGATTAGGATGTTAATCTTTTCACTAGTATTTGACAGGATCTCTCTGCTCCAGGTTGCAGAAGGGTCAGGGAAACTGGCTTTGCCGTACAAGGTACTGAAGGCCTTAGAGCCAGAGCTGTATCGCAATGTGGAGTTTGACGTTTGGCAAGACAGCCGCAAAGGTTGGTTTACCTCAGTTATTTTTTAAAAGCTTAAATGTCTCTTATCCTAAATTAGGAGTATAATGCAGGCGTAATTTTGTGATGTGCTTTGTGATAATCCTGTGTTCTAGAGCTACAGAAGACTGATTACATGGTGTTTGCTGGCAGACAGTATTTTTTAGGAGATAAGTGTCAGGTGGGACAAAACCTTGCATTAGGTTTAAATGTTAACATACTGCAAATTTGGCA